>NC_068990.1:41226709-41230952 GCF_001194135.2 Octopus bimaculoides | reverse complement strand
TATATATATATATATATATGTATACATGTATGTATGTATGTATGTATGTATGTATGTATTATGTATGTGTGTGTATGTATGCATGTGTATGTATGTATATATGTATATTTGTGCTTGTGTATATGTATAAGTATTTGATACCCAGTGTTGGAATGTTCACGTCTCCGTAATCTAGTCGCTCATCAAAAAAGCAAACGATAGCATAAGTACCACACTTATGGAGAGATATTGCCAATAACCTTTTACAAGGCCTACCTTATGACTGGTGAAAGCGTTGCGGATAGACAATTATCTGTAGGAATTTTGTATATGCCTGCTACTTATTGTAATGTGCCTTAAGCATTCAAAGTAAAATGTAGGAGGTGAGGTTTGAATTCGGAAATGATTGCGATTATGAAAGTATATAACTACAATTATTGAAAACGTTTCATCTATTCCAAAGATCTTCCTAATGGTGCTGTGTAAACTGATGATATTCATCTTGAGAAAACACCTTAGATTTAGGAAAAATAAAAAGGTTGCGAAATAATCAACACTTCTTTGGAGTTATTACGTCCAAAACAGTTTGGCCGCAAAAGGTATTTGTCGAAAAAGTAATCTATATTGTGTGAGACAACATGAAAAAAGAAATTAAGATTAAAAGCAAACTTTTTTTCATAATTGCTAGTTTCAGTCAGAGTTGAACTCGGAATGAAACTAGCAGTCATGACTGAAGAGAAAGAATGTTGTCGATTCAGTAACGATAAGTCTCTGCTATAATTAAAAAGAGAAACGTGACAAAGCAGCGTTATATAGGTTTGGCAGAAATTCTAAGAGATTCTTACACACAACATAGTTACTTACAGTTCATGAAAATTTAAATCTAACCTGATAGGAATAATATTATTAGTCACTTACTAAGCACTGTAAAGTAGTTGATATAGATAGCACCACACAAAAGATATGACCACACTCAAATATCGAATGTACTCACCTTGAAGCAATTGTACATTGATCCGTGGGCAAATCCTTACAGATATTGAAAATAACACCTCGGTGTAAAAAAAAAAAGTATTTGCATGAAAGTACCTTTAGCTGTTATTGGAATACTTGATGTTGTTTAACCCCAGGTCAGTTTTGACCTAGAAGATCTACGGTAATTACGTTCTGTGTTCTGCGAAAGGGTTTCTATGAATAAACTTGTAAAACAGTCATGAGATTCGACTGATATTTTCAGTAGACCAAGCGACAAAGTCCACTTGGGAGTCGATGACTTGCACAATATACTGCATTGCGGAGGGTGTCTTTCACTTTAAGGACACATACATGCGCAGGTGGCAAAAATACGGTTGCGTGGTTTGCAGTTCCTTTCCCAAACACACGGATTTGTCATCACAAACACACGATTTGTAAACACACGATTTGTATCATGTTACCTTGCACTACTGTTTGTTACCAGTGCCGTCTATCGACCAAAGTCATGTGGGTGACATTTCTTTGACAAAATGTCTAAGAAAGTCTTTCAGAAAGGGATTTGTATTTTGTTTTGGTGTTTTACTGTTTAGTCACAGACCAGCCCTGGTTGAACAGACTTATTAAGACACTCCAGCCATGGCGAGGCCGTCTATTTGTATAACTGAATTACATTCAGTAATGTTTTCTTCTTTCTTTATGACGATATGGTTCAAATAGATTGATTCTGGTTCTTACTTCTAGCAAATAGAACGACACATTTTTGAATGGTAGATAGAGTTAATCGGTGACCTGGTATAACACAACCACAACACTACCATTGGGAACAGATCTCAGGTATAATGATAATTTCCTTACTTCTTCTCAGAAGTCAAAGGGACCCTGAAAAGGCTTATGACATTTGTTCTTGTCCTCCAAACCACGCGCGCATGCGTGCACGCGCTCATACATACACAAACACATATATACATACATATATACATACGTACATACATATACACATACCTAAAGAAATGGCACCGTCAACATGGGACGTGCATGCACAGAGAACCGTTTAAAAATGCCTTTTTGAACATTTTCTACTGTAATAACACTGATTTCTCCAATCCAGGTAACTGGTTTATTTCTTGTTATAAATAAGAGAAATACCTTTTTCTTACAAACTTAGCTTTATTCAGTCCGGATTACATAATATATCTTACACCAGAGAAATTTTCACAGTTACGACCATAGTCGATATTGATGACGTCATCACCAACAACGATGGCAACACAAGTAGTGCTATGACAGCTGTAAGCTTTTCAAGATGATGTAAGTATTCGTCCCATTTCAGTTGGTCTTTACAGTCAAACTGAGATCTACTTTGGACTTATGAAGAAGCCCGAGATGATCCTTATTATTAGAAGAGGTTAAAAAAATTACTGGGACGAAGCTCACCCAAACTTGAACTATTTCACAGCAAAATAACTACGCCAACAAGCATTTTTCTTTACGAAAAGAAATATGGCTACTACTTGTAGCACTTGTTAATCCAACTCTCGTGATGCTAATCAATCTTCCTAAAAGCCTGAGAACCAGCCAAAATCTGCCATAAGAAAAATCGAAATTAGTCTAAGCACAACGCTGCAGCCATCACTTAATTGTTGAATATCCCTACATGTAGCGGATTCGACAGGGTTGACTGTGGAATATATTCAACTTAATATGTTAAAACCATAGTTCGTACAAAGATTTGCTGATTTTCTAAGTTGTCGTTGAGTGAAACGCCATTCTTAACGAGATTAGGGGAAAACAATTCTTTTGTCATCTTAAAAGTTATCGATGCTGTTGCTGGGAAGCAGATGGCATCAAATGATGTAAATTACTGGACAAATGATCCAGTTGTATATAATTCCTATATACAGTTGTTATTACTCTTACAGAACAATATGGAGAAACCTGCTGTGCAAGTATTAATGAAATTACTAAACGGAAGCAAGTTAGGTGGTAAACAACTTTGAGAAAAAAGAATTAACAATGTGCGCCACCATATTGGATGGTTAACCGCAATAATAAAATGTAAGATAAAAATGGGTTCACACCATCAATTACATCCAATATTTAAAAATTAACAAAACTAGAAATTTCCAATAGAAACAGAGATAATGACAAGCTCTCCATAAGAAGAGACGAAGGAGTTAGAGGTCTGACTGAGATCAGTGCAGGTAGTGTTCGAATGACGTATGGTTTCTTAGACAGCACTTCCAGTAAAAATGTATAAACTTAATGCTGAAAGCGATGAGATCAGCATCCGACGAGTCAACACTTCATGACCACGTCCTATAACCCCTACTCCCAAAAAACTGGAATAACATACCTAAAAAAACGACCTGAATGTAAAGCGCTCAATATAAAAAAAGACTATGTATACGCATATTTCCCGAAGACTTGGAGACGACTCTAGTATCGACATAAAGTGCAGCGTTTCTTATACGTACTTGCGACCGCTATATTACACACTTAGAAAGCTATGCGTTTGCAATACAAGAACAGGAGAGATTACTGCAATATATCAAATAAACAAAGCAAACAGGGAAGCCATTGGAGTCTGAAGATGCAATGAAGTGAGCCGATTATGTCACATCTCTGTGGAAGACGTTACATATCTGATCAGAAACTGCTCAAAAATGTCATCAAGCAAACTACTTCCTAATGAAACAAGACATTGGCGTTAAAACAATATACAATGCCATCCGAGGTAAAAGATTGTTTTGAAGTAAACATGAAGAATGGCCTTGTAATTGAATACATACATAAACATCAACTGGCTGTACATTCTCATAAAAACTTCTATCAATTGCAAGCATATCCGGCTGGATATAAATATTTGGGACAAACAAGAAAAAGTAGATACCGTCATAGAGTTCAGATGCCCTGCTTATCTGAATACCTTTTTGAAAATCAAGGAAAAGGAGAATAACTACAGAGGACTGTTTCGAAATATTCAGCTTCTATACCCAGATTGAAAATGTACATTTATACTAATAATAAATGGTGCACTCGGTTTTGTTAGTGAAAAGCTGGAAAAGCTAGGGTTTCCTGGAAAAGAGATCAAACTCACATTACAAATACAACCTGTAGGCAGAACTGTAAATATATGCAAAACTTTTCTCAAGCTCGTAATGTGACTTTGTTTTTATCTGCACTCCAGTAATGGAGCTCTGTGTCTGTATTAGATATCATTTTCTTCGCAAGAAATTATTCACACACACAAAGCATATATATATGTGTGTATATATATATATATATATAT
>NC_068990.1:41216655-41222325 GCF_001194135.2 Octopus bimaculoides | reverse complement strand
CGTCGTCATCATCATCATCATCATCATCATCATCGTCATCATCATCATCATCATCATCGTTGTTATTGTTATTATTGTCATTGGAAATTGCATTAGGGGCTGCCTGTCCTCCGGCTAATTCGTTTAGTGGAAGTTCCACATGAGGAACACATGGAGGACTAGTGAGTAAGAGCAATGATGTCCTAGGCGTTGGATAGGACGAACTGGCAGATCTACTCCGGTGCTTTGGAGCCTGTTTCAACTACGGAGAACTTTTAGAATTCGAGCGCCTATAGAGATAAACCCCATAGTGTCACAAGAGAGGAACGTCCGAGATGCATGCAGAGCCATGAAACCTCATAGTAGTTACTCACGCAGTGTCTGAGTTTTGCAAATCCTAGAGTTTATGATTGCAATTCTGTTCACAACGTGCTGTCTTTCCTGAAGCTGCAACAGCACCTATAGTAGTAGTGGTAGTAGTAGTAGTAGTAGTAGTAGTAGTAGAAGTAGTGGTAGTAGTAGTAGTAGTAGTAGTAGTAGCAGCAGCAGCAGCAACAGCACCGGTAGTAGTAGTAGTAATAGTTACAGTAGTAATAGTAACAGCAGCAGCAGCAGCAGCAGCAGCAGTAGTAGTAGTAGTAGTAGTAGTAGTAGTAGTAGTAGTAGTAGTAGTAGTTGATGTTGTTCTGGGACGTAGAAAGAAGCCTAATGGTGAGTCTATATCGCATGATAAATACGAAGTCCCAAAATTAAGCATTCGTATCTTGGAGCTCCTCATTAAGTATCAATAAATCAATCAAGAACTATGCAAATAAACGCATATATAAGAACACATATAGATATACACATATACACATATACATATATACACATACATTCATGCATGCAAGCATACGTGCTAACATTCGTACATGTATACTTACATAAATAAATACATAATCGACATATACGGAACGACAATGAGTTCGCCTATCGACAATGCTCTAAGTAACCTTTTAACATCGATGTTAATTCGAAGACGTCTTGACCTCTGAGGTCAATCATTCGTTGACCTTCACTTCCGTCACCATCAAGACAAAACCAGATAATCGGTAAAAATAAACTAATGAGTGAACTAGTGTCTTACGGTTCATAATCCTCCTTGCCGTGTTGCCTCGCTCCCGTTTCCACTAACAAAGAGGCCCTCTTTATCTCATCTCTGTATCATGACGCTAAGCAGCATACCCCTCTCTCCATATACAGCCTCTCACTTGTCCTCCTAATATCTCACCATCAGACCATACATGGCAGCTATGATTTGTTGCTTTTAAATACTAATTCAGTGGTGGTTGGATGTTGATTTTTATTGTTAGTTGTGGTGGAAGCGGCGATGGTGGTGGTCATCATCACCGTTGTTGTCGGTGTGGTGGTGGTGGTTAGGGGGAAATATATGCTAATTGGCATTGTCATTGACTCCAGCACGACTTACCACAACCACCTCCACCACTACAATCGCCACCACAAGCTATCACTACAGCTACGTTCGCAATCCCCACTACAACCTACTAACTCAACTACCACCAATACAACTAACGTTACAGTTATTGTCTTCATCAATACCACAAGTACCACTGCGACCATGGCTACCAACATAGCCTCCATTTCAATCATCACATGGAAACTCTTCGTGATTACTCGATCTGGTAGAATTAGCAACAAAATTCTTATAAAAAGCACTTGGATCTTTTTTAAAACGGGGGCCACATTTTTCATTAATGTTTTACGTAGTGTTTTTGGAGCAGAAATACCAAAATTACACGCTGTTTCTTTGTGGATGACTTGGAAACTCTATGCCAAAAATATGCACGAGATGAAAAAGTGTCTTGACCCGGTTACAACGTTCTCAAAGGGTACAGGACTGGAGTTTGGTCAGGATAAATGATGCTATATGGCTGTGAAGAGATGGAAAATTGTAAACCAATCTAGCAACATCTCCATCAATGACTTGACTGCTTCCTCTATATATCGTGAGAAATGTTACAGGTATCCAGGTGTGGATGAAAACATATCTTACAATGGCACCTGTAACAAAACACGTGTCACTAAAGAATATTATAGCCGAATAAGGGAAATTTGGACCTCGAAACTCTGCAGTCAGTCAAACAGTGGCCCACAATGTGTTTGCAGTGCCAGTACGCATACCAACATTCAGGCTGCTTGATTGGACGCTTGAGATCCGAGCCATTGATGTGAAAAGTCGGAAGATACTAACCAGCGCACATAGTTTCCACATCAACAGTGACGTAGAACGCATCTGCCTACAATGAAAGCAAGGTAGTAGAGGCTTAACAACGATCCAGACTGCCTTTGAATGATGTATCGTAGCCTTTCAGCAACATATTTTAGCAAGTGTATCCCTTAACCAAGTTTGCAACCATGAAGCTGATAGCATCATAAGACTTGGAAAGCAACTTCTGAGCAATATCCCTTGTCTGATAACTTTAAATACATACCCAAAGAACTCGCACGACTCCACGGCAACGTATCATCAGATGAAAGGATGAGCATATATGGGCAGAAGACTGTGCATTGATATGTTAGTAGAAAGCTCCGAGATGATAGTAACATTGATCACCAAAGCAGTCTATAATGGACCAACAACCGTATTACTACCTCCAGCTTTGAAGGGTATGTGTTTGCAATCGTGGAACAGGAAATATCAACCAAATACCGGATGCACAAAAGGGACAGAGATGCAGGAATAACAGCAAAATGTGACAAGCGATGCAGACCTTGTGGAGTTAATACCGAAGATATTCACATCATAAGCAGTTGTCCAATAATGTCATGACAGTATTACTTAATGATGAGACATGATGTTGTATTTAAGACACTGTATAATGAGATCCGTCGGAAGGATAATCCCGAGGACAACGAAATAAAAACTCTCAGTATGGTGGAAGCCATCGTCACTCATAATAAAAAGGAGTATTGGTAGAATGTCCCAGTGAAAATCTCAATAAAATGTAAACACAATAGACCTCACATAATAATTTGGGACAGAGAAGAGAAAGTATGTACAGTTATGAGAATCAGCTGCCCAGCGAATGCTAACATAAAGCTAAAGATCAGCGAAAAAGAAAATATCTACGCTGAACTATTGAGACACCAGCAGTTACTCTATCCAGATTACAAGTTCAGGTTTATACCTGTAATCAATGGGGCACTGATTTATAACACACTGCCTAAATACCAATCTTGAGAAATTAGCCTTCTCGAAACCAATAAGGAAAAAGCTGATTCGAAGACTACAGATTCAATCCATCGCTGGAGCTGTAAGATCTGTAAAACTTTCCAGAAGTTTAGCATTTAAGTATATAAGAGCATGTCTAGTTATGCAGCTATATGTCTGAGAATACATACATGAAACAAAGCATAAATCTGCACATATACATACATACATACATACATACATACGTAGAAAAATATCCTGTTTCTGATGTTGGAATTCCAATGAAGGAACCTTGGAAACCAGCTCTTCCTTATTGGCAATAAATCTTGAAATAAAACTGAATAATGATATACATACAAATATACATACATACATGCATACATGCAAGTATACATACATACATACATACATACATACATACACGCATGCATGCATACATACATACATACATACATACATACATGCAAACATCATCCCGGTATTATCTACCGATGAGACACGATGTTGTAGCTTAGACACTGTGTAATGAAATCCACCGGAAGGATAACACTGTAACCAAAGAAATAAGGACGCACGGTATGGTAGAATCCACAGCCACTTGTTATAAGAAAGAGTACTGGTGGAATGTCCCACTGAAAACCTGAATAAAATGTAAACCTAATAGATCTGATAGTAATTTGGGATGCGGAAGAGAAACTATGTAATGTTGTGAAAATAAGCTGCCCAGCGGATGTTAGCATAGAGCTAAAGATCAGCGAAAAAGAAAACACCTACTCTGAACTATTGAGAAATCTAAAGTTATTCAACCCAGATTGCTAGTTCAGGTTTATACCTGTAATTATTGGGGCAGATAGATATGTAACGCACTGCCTAAATACCAATCTTACGAAATTAGTTTTCTGACAAAGGAGAAAGCTGATTTGGAGGCTACAAATCCATATCATTACTGGAACTGTAAAAATTTGTAGAACTTTCCAGAAGTTTATCATTTGAGTACATATGCGCATGTCTAAACATACAGCTATATGCATGAGAATACGGAGCAACGCATACAAATCTGTACATGTACTGACTCCAAATACTGCACATACACATGCATACATACAAAAATACCTTGTTGATGTGGTTGAAATTCCAACGAAGGAGCCTTGGATCAAGGTTACAAAACCTACTCTTCCTCTATTGGCAAGAAATCTTGAAATAAAACTCAATAATGACATACACATATATATATTCATGCACGCATGCAGGTACATATCAGGTGAAGAAATGATTGGTAAAACCAATCTATAAGCAGAACAATAGAAATGTGCAAAATTTTTCTGAAGCGCAACAACGAAATCTATTGCTCGTGTCATCTAAATTTATCCTTTGTTAGAAATCAACCGGTTTTCCAGGCTGAATACAATAGACAGGAAATAAAATTTAACATACATACCTCACACACAACAAATTCATTCATACATACATACATACATACATACATACATACATACATACATACATACATACATACTTTTAAAACGCCATGCCTGTACATATATTACTCTTCAATTTGGTAAATTAGAAGCTCGAGCTTTACGAAGTACAAATCGGGAGCGATATAGAATTTTGTATTTCTAGACTTTGCCCATCAACCAGAGTGGAAATTGGTCGAAAGTGCCAAGTGAGATGTCGTTAACAATTTTGTCACGTACTCTATTGTTTCAAATAACTCAACCACGTATCTTACCATTCAGGCACTGTTACGTCCTGCACGCACTCACACATAATGGCATGCACACACACACACACAAACACAGACACACATGCGCGCGCACACAAGTATACGTTGAAATATAAAACTCACGTAAATCGAAGTATGAGTGTGCGGTATACTTACAGATTTATAAAACTTAAATGTGCATATTATATTTGTGAATATATGCATATATGTATGTATGGAAGTGTGCGTATGTATGGTGTCTATACACGAGGATGTGTGTGTGTATATATATACATATATAAAATATATATGTATGTACATATATATATATATATATATATATATATATTTATATTTATATGTATATATACATATCCATATATATTTACGTTAGTGGGTGTGTGCTAAGTAGCTTGCTTACCAAGCACATGGTTCTGGGTTCAGTCCCACTGCGTTACACCTTGGGCAAGTGTCTTCTACTATAGCCTCTGGCTGACCAAAGCCTTGTGAGTGGATTTGGTAGATGGAAACTGAAAGAAGCCTGTTGTATATATATGTATCTATGTTTGTGTATCTGTGTTTGCCCCCCCCCCACAATATCGCTTGACAGCCAATGCTGGTGTGTTTACTTCCGCGTAACTTAGCTGTTCGGTAAAACAGACCGATAGAATAAGTACTAGGCTAACAAAGAATAAGTCCTGGAGTTGATTTGCTCGACTAAAGGCGGTACTCCAGCATGGTCGCAGTCAAATGACTGAAACAATAAAAGAATAAA
>NC_068990.1:41211657-41215549 GCF_001194135.2 Octopus bimaculoides | reverse complement strand
TATATATATATATATATATATATATATATATATATATATATATATATATATATATACATATATATTAACTTATTAATACATACATATATATATAAGTATACATATACTTACACTTACATACATAATTATATAAATACACACACTCATATTTATATACACTCGTATACACATTTATATACATGTATAAACCATCACCATCCCTTAACTGTGTCTTCCCCATCTTCACCCATTTGTTGGCTCATCTCTATGCCCCTTCTCAATCTGGCTGAAAATTAGATATTTCGAAGTATAAAGTCTTAGAGACGACCGAGGAGGAAAAGTATCAAAATATTTGTTTACTTAATTTTTATTCTTTTAAATTAGATATTCCTCACGAATTTAAAACAATAAATGGCATTATAACAGCAACAGCAGCAACAACAACAACTACAAGTATTATGACGATCATGACAATTTGAAAAACAAAAATAAATGTAAACATTACCAAGAGAAACATCAGGAAAAAAAAGTTAAAAAGAAAAAGAACTCACCAGAGATATATAAAAATAACAGCAAACAGCATAATGGAAAAAAACAGCTGCAGTGATAAAAACAAAATTAATTACAATGGCAATTTAAGTGTCAGCAAAAAACGAAAGTTATGAAGAACTGAAGGAACCGGTGACAATAGCATCATCATCATCATCATCATCCTCACCATCGTCGTCGTCATCGTCGTCATTGTCGTCATCATAATCATCATCATCATCTACACCGTCGTTGTCATCGTCGTCGTCATCATTATCGTTGTCCTCAACAACAGCAACAACAACAGTTACAACAAGAGTAGCAACAACGACTACTACTACTACTACTACTACTACTACTACTACTACTGCTGCTGCTGCTGCTGTTACTACTACTACTACTACTACTACTACTACTACTACTACTACTACTGCTGCTGCTGCTGCTGCTGCTGTTACTACTACTACTACTACTACTACTACTACTACTACTACTACTACTACTAGTCGGTAGCAATTGTTTGTAGAATCAAGTATATCGATGGAAACGTACCTACTTCCAGCAATTGTGAGAAGAATGCATTTCAATCGCCTGTCTGAGGATTTTATTGAAGTAAGCTAAACAAGCGATTGTTTTGAAGACATTTAGATACATTGTCACCATTGGGTTCTTGTGTATTCGAACTAAGATTAGAGACTTTTCATTCTAATATCTTACCATGGCTCTTGTAGTGTATGAGTGTGTGAATATATTGTATTATTCTTTCCATTTTCTGAACCCTTTGCCAACCGTTACGAAATTTTCATCTCTCCATTTTTTACCAATAATCACCAACACTAACCTGCTCCACCAATACCACCACCACCACCACCACAACCACCACCACCACCATCGCTAAATGACGGTAGATTCAAACACAAGTAAATATGGCGGTGTATAGTAGTCCTTGTACTATAACCTGCCTACACAATTGCACTATACTACACTACTACAAGTAACAATACACCAGACTACGAGCCTTTATGCAGCCATTAACAAGCAAAGAAAAGAAGCAAAATTAAAGTAAAAAACATTAAAGGCGATGACTGATCTTGATTATTCGAACCACCTTAATTAAATCTTTGAATCTTTATTCTCTCCAGCGCTGCCCTGAGCGCTACGTCATTTGTACAATGTCGAGAACATACGACCAGCATTACCCAAATGACCTTAATATTAGAGTCAGAATTCATCCAAAGATGGGACCATATGTCATATGCTCCCAGACTCATAACACTGCAACATAATTTCTTTTCCTCAACAGGCTCTGCTCTAGTTAACGTTATCCCAAAACAAATCAAAGAAAAGATTCCATTCCCTTCAAACTATATCTGGACAAATTTAAGTCAAGGGATAACGAGATAAGCCACTTATACCTGGATACATCTGTCAACAATTCCCTACATGAATGAGCCATGATACTACGTCGTCGTCGTCCTCGTCGTCGTCATCATCATCATCATCGTCATCATCATCATCATCATCATCATCATCATCATCATCATCGTCATCATCATCATCATCATTTATCATCATCAATAGTAGCAGAATAACAATAATAACATCAGTTTCTTTTGTTAATATATATTAATGATGAGAAAAAAAAAAAAAACACTACAAATATATTTTTTCTACCAAGACAAAATATCCTGTATAAACAAAGGTGTGGTGGAGGTGTGTGGTAGTTGAAATGGGAGATGAGATGGTGGTTCATTTGGTTGTAGTGGTAGTGATGTAGGTAGATGAAGTACTGTTGAGAAGATAGTATTTGCGGTGACGGTGTGATGAAATCGTTGATTCAGATTTCTTCGAATGTAAACTGAAACTGGTTTTGATGATTGTAATATAGATATCGATGTAATATCTTTTGCAGGGGCTTCCTCCTCCCTCCAGTTTTCTTTAAAGGAATAATGAGATATCAACTCAAGGATGTTAATGACGTGAATGAAATTAAATAATTAGAAGTGGGCATCAAAACGCGGCTTATGAAGTAACTAATATTAAGGTGGTGAAAAGTGCAACGACAATTCTGTTTATAGCACTCATTAAGGTAGTGGTGGATGTGTGACCTGTGTATAACCAGTGTGAATTAAGGTGATTATAGCAGTGCTGGGGGATGGGGAGGGGGGAGTTAGGAGTAGTGGCAGTAGTATTTGTCTGGTAATAATACTTTCTGATATAAGCACACGGCCTGAATTCTTAGGGAGAGAGAGACAATCGATTACATGGAGTCCCGTTGCTTAACTGCTACTTAATTACTACGCTATCCATGAAAGGATGAAATTCAAAGTCGACCACGGCAGAATTTGAACTCAGAACGTAAAGACGAACGAAGTACCACTGAGCATTTTGTCCGACGCAGTAACAATTTTGGCAGTTCTGAAGTGATAATAGAAAAGCAAATTGTTATGATTGTCGAATTGGTAGTTGTCAATGAGTGGTGTGGTGGTTGTGAGCTAAAACCGGGGGTGGATTTTGGTTTTTGTTGTATTACTTGATATTTATCCCCCTGTGAATGCTGCGAGCTGGCAGAGTCGTTAAAACGCCATGCAAAGTGCTTACTAGCACTTCGTCCGTCTTTACGTTCTGAGTTCAAATTCCGCCGAGTTCGACTTTGCCTTTCCTCTTTTCGCGGTCGATAAAGTAAGTAACATCAAACACCACCTCTCCTCTTGACCACCTCAACGGTCATTAACAACCATAGCCACCACCTCTACTACTACTACCACAACATTTTCATCACTCCTCACACTCGCGCAGCCTATCTCAAACGAACAACGTCACTAATCACTAACTCGGGGCAACCAGTATACCAATATGAGATCGGTGGACCTGCTAGAAATAGCAGCAGAATCTACTACAATTCACGTTCTAAGTTTTTGAAAAAGAACACGCGAAATAATGAGGGTTTCCCCTACTTACGGAAAATAAAGAATAGTGTAAAATCGCAAGAGTTTTGCTCAAAGGCCTACGCTTAATTGGTGTTGAAATAACCACGAGTACAACCACCCATACTAACATTTCTACTTAAATGAGCAACACCACAACAAATAATAACAACAGTGCAAGTATTGCCATCACTAATAACCATCACCATCACGACAACCACCACGCCCACCATAGCCACCACCGCCAACTCCACTACCCACGAACATTGAGAACACACAACAACTCTATATGTTGAAAGGTGTAATTTCTATAGAGTCGCATTGTTTGACTTTCATGTTTTATCATGTGTGTGTGTGTGTGTGTGTGTGTGAGTGTGTATGTGTGTGAGTGTGCACGTTCGCGTATGTATGTGTAAATGTATGTGTATGCATGTGTCTATATATATATATATATATAT
>NC_068990.1:41211185-41211557 GCF_001194135.2 Octopus bimaculoides | reverse complement strand
ATATATATATTTGTATGTATATGATATATATGTATCTATGTATATGCATATAAAAATTTAACATATTCTAACATAATAAATGTATGTGTGTATGAACAAGAGTATCTGTCAAAATATTTAAACATAACTTACTGTAAGTTTGTATATGTGTATTACTATGAATGTACACATACACTTATGTATGTGCTCATGTATTATACATATACGCGTGCCACTGTGTTTGTTTGTGTGTGTGTGTGTGCGAGAGTTCTTATTTTTATCTTTCTTCCTATACATCTTTTCTCATAAATGAAAGAAGCAATATTATAGCATTTCTTATGATTAGTCCAAGTTCAACATCAATATTTGACTATGCATATATATATATATATA
>NC_068990.1:41206097-41209959 GCF_001194135.2 Octopus bimaculoides | reverse complement strand
ATATATGTGTCTGTGTGTGTATGTGTGTGTGTGTGTGTGTGTGTGTGTTTCTGCTGCCTGACTGACTTTCTCCTTTTGTCCTCCACCAACGCTTGACAACCTGTGACAGTGTGTTTACGTTCAGTATGTAACGGTTCGCCAACAGTGACCAATAGAATAAGTACTTGGCTTTAGAAAAAAAAATATTCCTTCTAATGTCAATTCATTCAACTAGAGAGATCCTTTAAGGCGGTGTCCCAGCATGGCTGCAGTCTAATGATTGAAAGAAGTGAAAGGGAAAAGATACATGTATTGCAGCTTCGACTGCTCCTTGGTCTTCTTAACTATCATCGCCGTTTTATTTCACATTGTGCGGACCTCCTGTCTTCTCTGTCTGATCTCTTACGGAATAGAAAAAAGAAGGACGAGCCTATTTCTCTAGACCCGGTTCACCTTGAGCCATTCACCAAAGTTAAACAGGCGCTGGCTAGCACTTCTCTTCTCACATATCCTGTCTCCGATGCCCGGCTTACACCGGTGGTGGATGTATCAAATACAGCTGTTGGTGCAGTTTTGCAGTAACATCACCAGCAGCAAGCACAAGCACTCGCTTTCTTCTCGAGGCAAGTTAAACCCGCCGAAACCCGTTATAGCATGTTCGTCCATAAACTTTTGGCTATATACCTGGCAATTAGACACTTTCGACACTCACTTGAAGGTCACAAATTTACGATCTATACTGATCACCGTCCGTTTACTTTTGCACTTCGTTCGATGCCTGACAGATACTCGCCTTGCGAAACTCGTCACTTAGATTTTGTTCCGCAGTTTACCGATGATATTCGTCATATTTCTGGTGCACAGAATGCAGCGGTAGATGCTCTCTCGCGCCTTCATGTAAATTCTTTGTTATCATCTTCAGATATCGACCTCCATCTTCTTTCTACGAATCAGCCTCCACTAGAGACGACCGATCTCGCTTCACCAAAATTTGCGACGTGTAAATTTAAGTACGTGTCTGTGCCTACTTCTGACGTACAAATATTATGTGAGATCTCGACGGATACATCACGTCCTCTTGTTCCAGAGACTCACCGTCGAATTGTTTTCCACGCTCCGCATAGTCTCCCACATCCCGGAGCTTCAGCCACAGTGAAACTAATTTCGGCTAGATTCTTCTGGCCGAATACAAGACGAGATATCACTGCTTGGTCACGTTCTTGTCTTTTCTACCGAAAAGCTGAAGTGCATAGGCACATTCGTGCACATTTCGGTACGTTCAACACCCGAGACGCTTGTCCATTTCGATCTAGTTGGATCATGGCCAGTTAGTCAAGGCTTTGCGTTTCTCCTTACGTGTATCGATCGTTTTACACGTTGGCCGGAAGCCATCCCTTTGTGCGATATTACAGCAGAGTCGGTAGTGCGAGCCCTGATTTCAGGTTGAATATCGCGCTATGGCATTCATACCACGATCACCACTGACCGTGGTAGGCAGTTCAAATTTCAGATCTTTCATGAGATTTCGAAAATTCTAGGCGTGCGGCGCATTCGGATTATTAGTTGCTATGCAACTTCAAACGGTATGGTGGAACTCTTCCGCCGGTAATTGAAGGCTGCGATGGGTGCTTACCCTGATTAACATTGATGCGAGTATCTACCCATTTTCTTCTGAGATGCCCTTCAGTGAAGGATGTTCTTTGATACTCTCCAGCGGATCTGCTTTACGGAGTACTGTTATCATTGCCAGGTCAAATGCTGTTCCCCAGTGTACTCTTTGTCACATGATCCTAGGAAGAAATAATGTCCTCCTACTTGAAAAACGAAAGGTTTCGTTCGCCTGGAGATGGATATACACCGAACTGGTGATAAAAGAAGAATAAGTCTTGCATCGAAGTGTTATAAAAATCATGATGTCTCTGCACATGGCAAATCCAAGACAGGCGAATTTAATAGAGAATCTACGGCATTTGGCGCGCACATCCGCTGCACATGCTCAGAGTGGCAAATTCGCAGAAAAAAAACCTACGAGGAAGATGAAGTAGGCGCCATGCTGGACTAAGCTCCAAGCTGTATTCCCTGGCATAAAACGTCGACAGTTGACGTGGTGGAAGAAAAATACTTCAAAAGGAACACCATTGGAAGAACACCTTGTATTTCCTTGGAAGAAGGATACATACTCTGTTAGATACAAGTTCAAGACGAAGAAGATGAATTCTAGAGGTTGACTTGAATCATCAATTTTTAGTGCAGATGCGAGCGAAGATTGCAATTCTTTTAGCTCGTGGTCACCAATTTTTTTAGGGTCGTCGGAGTCATCAATTTTAGTGAATAGGCACTAAAATAACATCTGACTTTTTATAACACCGATAGTATAATACTGTGTAATGCAATACTAGACAGCGTTCAGAAGGCTTATTCGAACATAATAATCTATTATAAGAGGAAATGACGAAAGCATTAAATCAAGGTTTGCTTGACATCGTACAGGTGTGGCATAACAGTGTCCTAAGTGAACAAAAGAAAAGTTGGAACTACTCGTTATTGGGTCACAAATCCAGGAAAACATATTTGCAGCATAAATAACACATACGGTTACTGTATATTGTAAAATGTGAATAAGATAAATGTTCGAACAGTCCATAAATAGTTATTTAGTTTTAGAGTGTTTCTTCTTTCGATAGTGTCCACATGACGGGAGATTAGTTCTGAAACGACATGACAAATTACGTTGGACTTTCTGAGAAGCTTGGCTGGGAATGATTAAAATTTTGCCGCGACTAGGGCGGCAGTGTGTATCTATGCGCGAGGTAAAGCGTTTACCTATACTTACAAAATCGCGCATAGATGGATAACAGTTCCGCCAAAGGGAAATAGTGTTCCTAAAACCTTATTATCTGTAATCTTGTTGTTTTCATCTGTAAATTAAATATGGCAGTGCTGAAGATCCGCTGGTATATAACACTGTAAAATTCTACCAAATCAGGTTTAGTCATAATTGAGTATCTTTTTCTTATATACATATTATATAGTGTTATTGGTTTCATATTTTGGAACAAAGACAGTAATTTCGGGTGACGGGGTAAGTCGATTACACTGACACCAGTGTTCAACTAGTACTTATTTTACCGACCCCGAAATGGATAAAAGACAAAGTCGACCTCGTCGGAATTTGAACCCAGAAAATAAAGACGGACTGAATGCCGCAAAATGTTTTTGTGCGGCGTGCTAACGTTTCTGCAAGCTCGCCGCCTGTTTAGGTTTCGTTATTAATAGGCAATATTTTAAGTTATTTCATATCATCAGGAACACCATTTAAATGTGTGGATGTGCGTATGTATATACAAATACACACACATATACATACACACATATATGTATACATAGGCATGCAGACATATGCACTCATATACATACATATGCATATAAATGCATATTGTCACCTGAAAACTTTACTCGTTACTCCCAGTTCCACATATTCATTCTTCGGACACCAGTCAATGGTGAAATATGTATATCGAGAATATATATCCTCTTGCATAAAAGCACCGGAAATGTGTGAATATAGTGCTGGATTCTGATTGGATGGTGGGGGTGGAAAAGTGTCATATCCTTGACGTCTGCATAGGAGTATTCGGGTGCATATAATCCTGCCGTTTTGTGAAAGTGCTTACGAGCATTTAAAAACTCTCTTTATCTGATAAAATATGTGTCATAAAAATAAGTAATGAAAAATTATAAATTTATAAGAATATAAATTCATGGATTTTTGTGGCGTTTGACCTTTTGTCACATATTCTTATAAATTTTAACATTTTTATTACATATATTTTACATCAGATAAAGATGTTTTAATGTCCATATGTTCTCTAACAAAAAGCAA
>NC_068990.1:41205295-41206034 GCF_001194135.2 Octopus bimaculoides | reverse complement strand
TATATATATATATATATATATATATATATATATATATATATTAAGTAAGATATCATATATCCTTTATCGCTAACTTGTTTTAGGTAAAGGTCAGTGGCCATACTGGGGCACCTCCTTGGAAGGTTTTAGCCGAACAATCAACCGTAGTACTTATTTTAAAGTCTGATAATATTCTTTCTGTCAATTTGGCCGATCTGCTAGATTACGAGGACGTAAACGAAGCAACGCTACTTGTCAAGCGATGGACTAGGAAAAAACATAAGCACAAAGACACGCGAGGGCAAACACATACACACGCACACATATGCACTCACACATACATATATACAACGGGATACTATACAGTTTCGCCTTCAAAATTCACTCACAAATCATTGGTTGACCGAGGTTAACAACAGATTAGACTTGCCCCAGGTATAGCACAGCGGTTGTACATACACACACACTATCATTCACTGTCGTTCAATGATCATAAACGTGCAACTCGGAGAAACAGTTGGTGGTTGTTTCAATATGCATTAAATAAAACAAAACTCGACAATATACATTTGCTACTCTCCATATATATGCAAACGAGACCTCGATATTATGTAAATAGAGGAATTTATCTGTAATACAATATGTGACAATTATAAAACTCCGAGTTTCGGATGTCGGGGCACAAATCTGCCCCGGCATCTCATCAGTTATCGTGGCAAACCGAATAATTGTCAGATATTATATTACAGATATATATATA
>NC_068990.1:41203990-41204489 GCF_001194135.2 Octopus bimaculoides | reverse complement strand
TATATATATATATATATATATATATATATTCCTATCTTCGAAACGTCAGGTTAGAATAGAGGCAGCTGATGAAGGAATATTCCAAGTGGCTTTCCGTTTTCCTATATGTTCGTTCCGTTGTCTGTAGTTCTTTGTTCTAACGTCCTGTATCCTGATATGCATATATATATACACATGTAGATGTAAGTATGTACATATATGTGTGTATACATGTATATATATTCTTTGTATTATATATATATACACATATATGCGACGGGCTTCTTTCGGTTTCCGTCTACCAAATCCACCCACATAGCTTTGGTCGGCCCGAGGCTATAGTAGAAAACACTTGCCCAATGTGGCACGCAGTGGGACTGAACCCGGAACCATGTGGTTGGTAAGCAAGCTACTTACCACACAGCCACTCCTATACACACACACACACACGCACACACACACACACACACATAAATAGACAGACAAATAGATAGATAGATAGATAGATAGATAGATAGAT
>NC_068990.1:41203242-41203980 GCF_001194135.2 Octopus bimaculoides | reverse complement strand
GATAGATAGATAGATAGATAGATAGATAGATAGATAGATAATGTATTGGAGCTAACGAGTGCAAGAAGCGAAGTGTTCAATACACGCCTGTCATCCGATATATGTATATATAGGTAACTATGTGTTTAAATTTCGACCCATATTTGGCGCAGTTGCCTAGTGGATGGATTGCAAGCAATGCTGGTAATGAACAAACTCTACTTTAGTTTCTTGTTTTTTCTTTTATTTTCTTTATTTTCCTTTTAGTACATTAGCTATAATTTTTTTGTAGTCTAGATGATTTTAGTCCTGTTGAATTAAGGAATTTGATTAGCGTTAATACCAAGATTTATATTTATTCGATTAGGTTGAATGCAATGCCATACAACAGTATAGTTGTGAGGTTTGGTTGGTCAATTGAGAACCTCTCTTAACATTTTGTCAATCCGAAAATACTAGTCAAATAAAGTGATTCTTCATATCTCTGGAATTTGCTATAAACAGCAATCAGTCGCCGAAACCCAAATAGTCTGAATATATCCGTTTATTTTCCAGTTCATCTTTCGAAAGCATCATCATCCTAAGATGTTTGCATAGTTATTTTTTGTTTATATTTCTATGTATCGATCATTTCTGTTTATTTATCTATCTATCTATCTATCTATCTATCGATATATATATATAGACACACATACACACACATACAAAGTATAGGGATTTAGTTCACAAGTGATATATATTGATATGTATATATATATA
>NC_068990.1:41199010-41203145 GCF_001194135.2 Octopus bimaculoides | reverse complement strand
ATATTGATGTATATATATATATATATATATATATCTTTCAAACTGTCTATCTATTTATCTATCTGTCTCTCTGTCTGCCTCTCTATCTGTATGGTTTTATTGTTTGCTTTTATTTTATTGAGAGAGAGAGAGAGAGAGAGAGAGAGAGAGGTGGGGGGGAGAAAGAAAATACATTTGAAACATTGCAAATTTGTATTTGAACCGAGAAAGCCACGAAAGTGCCAAATTTGCATTGTAGAGGTTTCTTTTATTCACACACACATACACATACGCACATATGTATGTATCCATATATATGTATATATATATATATACATATATACACACAAACACCCCACCCCCATACACATATACATATATCTACATACACACCCATCCACAAACACGTACACACAGACACACACAGACACACAGACACACACGCACACAGGTATCGGTATTTACAAGTATATAGATATATAGATTTATAAACATATACTGAACTCATAAATGCAATTAGCGTTCAATTAAAGATCTTAAAATTTTCTTATCTAATAAATTGCCAAAATTATCTGCTTATATTTCTTATTGATTTCATTTTAGTAGGAACAAGGCCAATGTTTTCAAGGAAACCAATAAAACTGATTTAATCAACTTCTATTGTTTTCGTTGTATATGGCCTTTCTATGAAGAAACTTCAATATGACTTTGCCAGTATTTGAACACAAAATGCAAAGATCAAATTTTTTAACTAAATAGTAATTAGGTATGCAAAAGTAAACACATTTAACACAAATACCATTGAAATATCACCTAGAAATGAATATTCGGTGCATGAAAAGACGACACTAGCCAAAGACAAATGTTATTTCTGTGTTCTGGAAGGCACAGGAAACAACGCTGAGGATGTTCCTTTCAGTTCTGACCTCATTAGGGAGACCTTACCTCCATCATATTTAATTCCTAAACACATTGAATTTGGAATTCTACAATCATATCCAGCTCTTTCTGTTTCCTCATCTATTGAGTCTATAAAAGAGTTACATTTTAAAATGAAATAAAAGCACTATGATGTGTATGATTCTAATCGTAATAATCAACCAGATGCCCACGAATAATCCGGACTAAACTGTACTCGTCGCAAGGATACGGACTCTGAAGATAAAGCCGTGTGATTTGTGGAAACGCAGATAGCGATCTATTAAGTATTTATAAATTCCGTCCTAAAATTATTGCTATTATATATAAATCACACGGCTTCATCTTCAGAGTCCGTATCCTTCCGATGAGTACAGTTTAGTCCGTATTATCCGTGGGCATCCGGTTGATTATCACCATTAGTTTATTTCATTAGGCGATACTGTATTAGTGGATGAATCACAGAAGGATGTTTATCCCTTCTTACCAGTATGAAGACCAATCTAGCTATGTGGGTAATTCTATGTGTACTTGGTAGGTGGTAGGGGGAGGTAGGTGATGTGAGTAGTGGAAGGAATGATAGTAATACGGGGGTGGAGGTGTGTGTGATGGTGTTGGCGATATTTACTATTCCTTCTTCAGATTTTAAGGATGATCATTCATTCAGCAGATTTAAGGATGGTTGTACATTTCTTTGTTCTATTTCATTCAAGACATGACTCTCCTTAATAAATTCTGAGCCGAAGAGGTGCTCAGCTGCTATACAGTCCGGTTTGTTGACCGAATTGATCAATATTACCCTCTTATGATGATTTTTTCACTCTGCCTGTTGTTGTAGTGTGTATCATCTTAAACATTGATATGTTCGTTTATTTGTTTGGGTTCCTTCACTGTTCTATAATCTGTTACTTTGTTTCAAAATATCTTTTTCAAATTCCACGAATGATAATTTGTTCCTATGCTTACATGATATAACCATCTCAGAGTGTCTATTTATCACGTTTTCCCGGGACGTGATTATTTCCAGGGTTTCTTCAAGACATATGGCACATCCGTGAAGTTCCTTTATATGGCTCATTCTCTTTTAGTCTCTAGATGAGGTTCAACAGAGACATGGAGTGTCTTTTATTTATATTGGAAAACGATGAGAGATGATTTTTCATGCTGTCTGCGATATTAACAATGCACATATATTTCTGTGCATTTGCCTCCACCTCACATTTGTACACTATATTCCTTATCACACAGATTTTGTTGAAACTGCATTCGTCCTTACGCTTGTTACACATGTATATACATATCTTTGTGTGTGTGTGTGTGTGTGTGTGTGTGTATGTGTGTGTGTATGTGTGTGTGTGTTATATTTGAGGAAAAAAATCAAAACCAAGGCAGAACGCGTATCTCAAGTCATTTAGAATAATTTAGTTAGGGTATGGTGAAGTGTCTGCGGAGAGTCATTTTCTTTTTGTGCCTTATAATTTAACACACTCAGCGGTAAAATTTCCACTTATTTCTTATTCTTTTATTTTTTTTACTTATTTCAGTCATTTGACTGCGGCCATGCTGGAGCACCACCTTTCAGTCGAGCAAGTCGACCCCAGGATTTATTCTTTGTAAGCCTAGTACTTATTCTATCGATCCCTTTTTATATATATGAATTTAATATACATCTCTAGAACCACGTTATTAAACTGTATAGACAATGTAGATATATAATAATTCATAAAAGCATGTATCTCTCCGAATTATGGATGCATATATTTTGTCAATATGAACTTATTTGGATATGTGGGTAGCACTAAATATCCACATGTATGTGTATCAAAGTGATTATGTGTTTTTATGTAGATAGGTCGAGAGTGTGAACAATATATGGATCAGTGTGTCTGTATGAATTCAATTACATGATTATATACACATGCATATACACATACATAAATGCTTTATGATACACATAATGTATGTATATATACAAATGCATATACGTACATAGGTTCATACATACATTTGTATATTATCTAAGGATGTATATATGTATATTTACTTACACATCGCCCCGTATTCTGTTATATATATGCTTATAATCATAGATACAACGATACGAAATACTCAACTTTATGTACTGCAAACACTGCAATCCCATGCACACACTTCCGCCTTAAGTGTGTGTGTGTGTGTGTGTGTGTGTGTGTGTGTGTGTGTGTGTGTGTGTGTGTGTGTGTGTGTGTGTGTGTGTGTGTGTGTGTGTGCGTGTGTGCGTGTGTGCGTGAGTGTGTGTGTGCATATGCATATGTAAATATGATGTTACGCTCTCGGGTCTGTGTACATGTGTGCGCATATGTGGGTGTCTGCCTGTATATATATAAATATATATATATGTTCACAGACTCACAGACACAGATATATTCACATAAACACACACAAGCTTGTGGTGTGTGAGGGAGAAAGGGAGATAGAGACACAGAGAGAGAGTGTGTGTTAATATATCAGTATGTAGGTGGGTGAGTCTAGATGAGAGATTGCCTTTAATCTGATTATCTACAATGCCACCGAGGTTAGCTTTCTTTAGGCTCATCACTAAAAATAAAAACCACTACAACCTGTTAATACCATCTTCCAGCTGTTTTCTCACCTTCTCTTTCAGCCTCTCTTCTTCTCTCCTTCCTCTCTTTCCGTCATCCTTCCTCCTTCTCCTCTAGATTATTTATATTTCCTCTCCAGCTCTGACTTTTGCTTATCCGTGATAAGTCCAACCAAGCGTGACTTAATGTGAAAATCAGTTCCTGTATAACACGGTGCAGACTCCTTTAGAGCTTAGGTCAAGGTGTGTGTTATAGACAAAAGCTCCTAGTTTCATGAATTCCTTTCCCGGCATGCATTAGAAAATTAACTCATATTCATCATCCAGCATCGCCGATTGTTATACATAGCTATTCCGGTTTGATTGACAAGCTAAAAATGTATCTGATCTACATACATCCTGTAGGATATAGTTATTTAATCTTTGTTTACATGTTACTTGTAAGGTTCATGTTGACTGAGTTTGCGAGTTTCGCCTAACGGCTTATTCAACGTTATTCACCGTAGCCATAAAGCGAAACCGAGAGACGAACTTTACAAAAAATTTGACTCTAGTCACACCCAGTAAATGTTCCGCTGTTTTTCTTACGATACTAACCTCACTAACCTCAGTGTAACAAAAATGTTTATATATATGTATATGTATATATATATATAT
>NC_068990.1:41194805-41198492 GCF_001194135.2 Octopus bimaculoides | reverse complement strand
ATCTCCCCCTTTCTTAGCTCTCCTGAAATAAGAATTTCTAACTTCCGGTCAGTCATTGTTATGATCGGCCATTATTATGATCGGCCATTATTATGATTGACCGTTGACTGAACACTATTCAATTTTTTTTCTCCGTGTTTTTCTCCTTGTCTCCGTATTCTTTCTGTTGAAGAGCGTAGCTCGAAACATCAAAGACTTTCCGTATTCCCGAGCGTCATACTAATATATACTTTTGTTATTTACACCACCTGTCCTCGTCTGTTGTTATTATTTGTATATTCTCCCATATATATATATATATATATATCGTATACACCCGGGAGCGGGGATTTTTCTAGTACTCATTACAATGCCTAATTTCTCTCAGACGAAAAATGATGAAATCATGACATAGAACAGATAGTAGAAGGCGTAAGCAAATTCATTCATGAAACAATAATACAAATAAATACGTATGGAATCGGAAAATGACAATCGTTTGGTCAGATAAGTGGAAAGCTGCAAATATATAATCAACGGAAACATCAAGAGGGGAATCGTAAAGGAGTGCTATGAAAAAAAAAAAAAAAGAACATAAAAGTTTGCAAAGTAAACAAAAAATTATTTAAAGAAAAGAGACTTTACAGTTCTATATTTAAGAGATGAGCAATTATATACATTATTTACATTATTTACATTTGACGGCTATTTGTCCTCATCTTGTTTGTTGTTAACCACTACGCCATATGCCCACAGGCTTATGGCGAAGTGGTTAAGAGCGCTGGCTACTAACCCCAAGATTCCGAGTTCCATTCCAGGCAGTGACCTGAATACTACTACTGCTACTACTACTACTAATAATAATAATAATAACAACAACAACAACATCGAAAAATACCTTTACCACGCACACACACACACTCAGCCACAGACAGAAATTGCCATTTATGTATATAGTTATACTTACTTTCATTACTAACATGATGGAGCCAGCCTATCATTGATAAATATAAACATCAAAATGCAATGGTATTTATTTATTTATTTATTTATTTTAGATAGAATTTAATGAACAACAGAGTCGTTATTTACGACCGAAATTGTTCATCATTCAATCGCTTCATCACTGCATTTATGACGGTAAGTGTAACTAGGGAGATCTCTATCGCACTGCAGAACAAAAATTGCAACAAGCTTATTTATAAACCAAATAAATAAATAAATAAAAAGCCTTATTTTTTTTCGGTTCTCCGATTAAGTTTTTCAACGACATATATGTATCTTTCTAAATCATCTATACATAGTATTCAACACAATATAATTATTCGAACAAATTTTAGTTTAGCGATAATTTTATTTTACATACTGATTAAGATAACATGAAATTATTTTTACTCAATTATTGTTGTTGTTGCTACTATTATTGTCATTTTGTACTTACAGTTCATTCTATAAAGATGTTAGCAACTCAGATTGATTATGGCGGGATATTTCGGTTCATTCTATTCCTTCCTGTATATTTTGAATTATTTCTAGCTCAGGTGTCATTCTGTACTTCGTTTTGGATGTAAATAGTGCGTTTTGGCTCGGTCGGTATGTTGCTAGCAGCATCACACGTGTGTCGGGTTCGATACTGAAATAAGTGCTTCTATGGATTTTAGTATGTATAACGAAACTACTATTTCAGTGTGTTAGGTTTAAATACAAGATTTTAAATACATCATTTCTCTGAAGTAGATATTTTTTGCACTGATGTGGCAAAGAACTGTAGTGGTTATATATAGTTCATAAACCGCTACAGTGCATAGACCACTACAGAAACATCAGGAATATTTTTAAAATATTAGTAGCAACAGAAGCACTGCTTATACAGAAAAGGTATTCTTTATATTCAACTTAACGTTGACACGTGTACATATGTACATACACACAAGCCTGTTTATAGACATACACTCACACACACATGGACGCGCGCGCACACACACACATGCGTACACGTAAATGCACTTTTACATTTATATACGTAAGTATGTGCACATTCAGTGTACATCCTATTCTATACAATGAATACAGTGCACAATATTTACGCTATAATATTCAATAAATATGCTACATCATAAATAATTTCTTTCGCGTCTGGACTATCTTAAAATGAATGTTAAAAATATATATTGTACATTTTAATATTCCAGTTTTTTGTAAGTCTTGGAGATGTATAAAACACAAAATACAATACAATTTAATTTGCATTATTTAATATCATAGTCCCCAATTCTGATTTCAAATCCCATCGGGATGTTTTAAAAAAAAGGGCTCCCAAACATGTTTTATAAATGAGAACTCCAACTACATCAGTTATAGTGGAGTATAAATATTCTTTCAGAATATTTCCGACAACCATCTGGACCGCTTCTTATGATATATATCTATATTGTTTTACAGATTGCTTAAAAAAGTAATGGACAGATATATATATATGGACTACATAATCAAATTCCCGTTACACTGACATGTGTCCCATGGAGAATAAGTTGCCAGTCGTTTGGAAATTTAAATACTTGGCTAAATGGAATATATTGCACCCTTAGTGTGCCATTTAGGTCATCAATCAATATATTTCTTGACTAGTTTCAGATTTGGGAAGCAGACATCTTGAGAGTTGTGTATCATGCCTGAATTGTCAAACAGAGACTTAATGGACTTCCATGGTAAAAATACAACGACTACTTTAAACATTGCTGAGGCAAACACAACGAAGGTGTAAATCTCATAAAATCACAGTCACATTTTGACTTTGTGAGATGTTATTAATGTATTTCAGTGAATATACAGTAAACTGAGAGGAAAATATTGAGATGATAGTTTGGTCTAAGAGATGGAATATTTTGCATTTATAATCACTTTTGATATATTTCTGTCAGAACACAATTCTACGCTGCACTGTTTATCTAGCTGTCGGAAACAAGTTCCAGATAAATTTCGAAATGTTAATTACTGTAGACTTGTGTCCTGTCCAGGACGGTATTTATTTCCGATTCGCTTGAAACAAGATCCAAACAGCAACTCCTAAGAAAATTTCTTTGACATGTTTATATTTACAAAATATAATAAAAACCTAATAACACGCCTTATGTTTTATTTATTTCTCTGTTTCTGTATAATTTTTCTTGTCTTTTCTAAAATTTCCTCCAAGGTGACATTAACTATACGGAATTAAATAAAACATATTATAAGGAGTGCCTCGTGTAATTTCCGTCAGGGTTTCGTTAATATACACCAATATTTTAGTTTAAGGAGGTCTGTAAATGGTTAGAAACAAATTTTTGCTATCTGAAGTCAGGCACACAGACCCGTGCATACGAACATGTATATATACCCACATACTAAACATAAACACATGCATTTGTGCACATACAAACGTGTGTCCAATGAAACCAACACTAAATGTGTTGGTTTCCCATTTCCCCCGTTTATAGAACACAATCTACCTAGAACAGCAAGCTAAGAGAAACACAATATCACAGATATTAGTAAAAAATTGTTAAGCCATTATATGATATAACGCCTCTGTATATAAATGATAATATACTGTTTTGATCCCCTTCGTAAACGAATATTAGCCCCAAACAATTGCTACATCAATGAATTTTAGCTTCAACCCTTTTTCAAAATATATTCAATAAACGGTTATTCAAATCTCATTATTTT
>NC_068990.1:41194387-41194699 GCF_001194135.2 Octopus bimaculoides | reverse complement strand
TGTGTGTGTGTGTGTGTGTGTGTGTGTGTGTGTGTGTTTATGCGCGTATACATACACATATATATGTGAATATATGTGAGTGTATATGTATATGTCTGTATGTATCTATCTATCTCTCTACATACACCTATATAGATTGTATATAAATAGACCCCCACACATATACATACATACACACATATTTATATCTATCTATCTATCTATCTATCTATCTATCTATCTATTTATCTATCTATCTATTTATCTATCTATCTATCTATCTATCTATCTATCTATCTATCTATCTATCTATCTATCTATCTATCTATCTAT
>NC_068990.1:41191171-41194204 GCF_001194135.2 Octopus bimaculoides | reverse complement strand
TATATATATATATATATGTATGTATGTACACATAAACTCAATGAAGGGAATATACATTACCATGTTTACTGCTAGAAAGAGTAGAAGGACTATGAAATGGGTGGGGAAGATGAAAAAAAGAGATGTTGATTGATGACTGGGAAATATGGAGTACGGTGGCTGGACCTTTTGTTGTGCATCTAATTCCCTTGATTACGGATGTTGATTGATTGACTACTGGGAACACTTAACACTAATCATACACTTATTCAGATATTGACACCAGATACCTTGCTTCGGCTTGTATCTAGATCATAATAATAGGGTAGAGAGTGTGTATGTGGTAGTGTGTAAGCCCAATCGGAGCTAAAAATGTTGCCTATACAGGTATATTTATCTCCCACCCTTTCGTCTTGCGGAAACGGAGAGGCGGTGACTCGAACAGATCTGATGCATGGAGAATCGGATGTACAATTACGAATGTGCACTTTGGCAGACTCGCTTGCTGCACGAGCATCTAAGCGCTGCATGTAGAGAGAACTCAGCTCACCCGGGTAGCAGGTAAATTGAGAAAATATTCATCAAAAACTGCTTTTCTTTCTTTTTGATCAGTTTGGTGCAACTGACTACATCCATTTTAGGCTCAAAGAATAGAAGAAAAATATACAAAATTTAAATGGAAATATAACTATTCCGTGTTAGAATGTGTGTGAGGAGCTAGTTAACAAGCGTGGATGTAAACTCAGATGTACTGCAGTTGTTGCATGAGAAATGATCCGATACATCGTAGATATAGCCACACTATCAGAAACTGGAAGTCAATGGAAGGTTAAAATCATAATGTTAGGTGCGGCTACAACGTTTTGTGGAAAGTGAAGCGAAAAGCAGTGCACAGAGAAGTCGGTATTGTTACTTCAGTCCATTCTGGAAGGTTTAAGAAGTGCTTCCTATCTTTAGATTTTGTTTCTATGCACAACTAATTTTCACGCCAACAGATAAAATTTGAACAGGTAAGAGTGTATATTTTGTTTCGTGTAAAAATGCAGTTCACTGAACAGAAGGTCCGTATGCAGTTAAAACACTCTTTATATGGTACTCAGTATTTATATGTTGATCATATGTGTAATAATGTATTGGGACTGCGGTACAAACAGAGACTCCCGAACAATGAACAGGCATGGTCGCTGTTTGTTGAGCATGTCATCCCAATGTTTGTCAATTTTTGCGGATTTGCAGAGTGAGTTAAACGAAGGCCAAATTTGGGCGCCATGTCACCGCAATCTTCAGGAGTTCACAGTTCTCCACCGATCTTTCAACACAGTCAGTGGTGCCGCAACCATTGCATTTTATAGAGGATTAGTGGTAGGTAACAGAGTCAACAAAAGTCAACAAAGTAACCTATTACAGTATTTCGTCCCAAAGACTTTAAACAACTTCCAGAAATCTTTGGCCTTTTAGCTAAAGTGAGAAGCATTGCTGGTTTGGGAAAAAAACTTTTCCGGTAGGAAAGTAATGGAAGCCAGGTGTCTATGAGTTGTATGCAAAGTGCTGAATCAACTTTGCGATCACTCATTCAGTGCCCAAGCATTGGCAGTATGTAGTATAATGCTCAACAACTGTTGTCACGCGTAGGACAGATCTGACTCTCAGTTGGATTCATCGAGAGGATCACACACCGACTCCCTGCCTGGATGAGCAGGCAGTTTACCTTTGTATGGTGACTATTGTGAAAATGTTTGCATGGTCAACAAGTTCAATGAATTCAAGACAAGTACCTTTTTTTTCAGACAAGCTTGTATTGATTTCTATAAGTTCTACTTAAAAAAAAAAAGAAAGTTAGGGTGGAGAAGGAGGAGCTGACCTCCAGGGAATTTTGCCGAAAGGAGTGGGTGAGATTGGTCAGAATATTCCTTCTTTAAGCGTCTATTTGCCAAGGAACAAAGCTAGAAGAGTATATTTACGCTTGGTAGTACATATACCCCCTTAGTTGTAGATTTTTTTGATTAATTCTAGGAGAGTATCCTCTAACTGGAGTGTGTAATTTCACTTTTGGATAATGGAAGATTTTTCCTAATCTTTTCTATGAAAACCTCCACCATTATTGTAATATGTACTCGTAATATTATCTCATCCATCGCCCCTGTGGTAAATAAAAGAAATCATTAGTATTTTTTTTTTATTAACATTCATATTGTTTATATTGTTTCTAAGGGATCTGTTGTTTTAATGAAACAACACGAAAGAAAGCAACATATATTCGACATATGTGTGAAGTTACTATTTGCAAACATAATAAAATAACCCACCACCCCACAACGCCCTTTTCCTCTTCCTCATTCTCTTCCATCTCCTATTTTACTTCTTTCACAAAAGAATCGTTCTAAAATATACTGATGCTTTTATTAAAATTTATTTAAGCTTCGAGAATTTCTATAGACGAAACAGTTGTCAACAGCTTTTTTAATTGTAAAGAATTTTTTATAGTCGAAACAAACAATATAATGGTACAGATTCGTACAACATTTACAGGAAACCATCTTGCTAACAACCGTTCTTCGAGCTGATACTAAATAGAACTTCAAGACACAGTGCAGATTGAGCAATATGAAGGCTTTTCATAAACTACAATTAGCTGGTATCGTCGTAGATTGCAGAAAGCTATTGTATAGAAGCACAAAGACACACAGACATGTGATAAACACATATATGCATACGCAAATGTCTACATATGCATATATATATATATATATATATATATATATATATATATATATATATATATACACATATACACATATATACACATATATCCATATACATAATATATACATATATATAATATATATATATATATATACAAACATATATATGTATATATATACACATATATACATACATATATATGTATATATACATATATATATGTAGATGTACATATATACATACATATATATATATGCATGTATGTGTATATATCTATCTATCTATCTATCTATCTATCTATCTATCTATCTATCTATCTATATATATATATATTATATATATGTATATATT
>NC_068990.1:41188304-41190030 GCF_001194135.2 Octopus bimaculoides | reverse complement strand
TGTGCTTGTATGCATCTCTGCATATTATTTGAAGAGAGGGGTGGGTGAATGCGTAGCTGTTCAAAATAACAACGTGATTCAAGCAATCAATATGTGTATGTGTGTGTGTGTGTGTGTGTGTGTGTTTGTGTGTGTGTGTGTAGATAGATAGATAAATAGACAGATAGATAGACAGACAGATAGATAGACTGATATATAGTTAGACAGACAAACAGACAGATAGATAGATAAATAGATAGATAGATATATAAATAGATAGATAGATAGATAGATAGATAGATAGATAGATAGATAGATAGACTCGCATACAAAAGCACACACCAACACATGCACACACAATCATTTGAAATATATGTACGTGCACATACGGATGGACGCATATAGATATAACAACACATGCATATAGACACACATAGACTCTCACGAGCGTATGGAATGGAATAGTAATTAGAAAAATTCGCCAATAAATAGAATAGAAGATAAAACAGAATTTAAAGAGGAAAATTAAACTACTCTGTATTGTTATACCGAGAGAGTGTTGTGTTTTAAAACTGGCCTTGTTTCATGTTGTAAGGGAGGGCGGATTGCGGGAGGGATATAGGAGGGGAGAGAGGGATTTGGGAAGTGAGTATTGCGGGGAGGGGATATATGTATACACCCCCCCCACACACACACACATATATAATATAGCTTTTAACTTTTAACTGCTTCAGTCCTTAAACTATGGCCATTCTGGGGCTCCGCCTTGAAGAACTTTTAGTTGAATGAATCGACCTCTGGACTTTTTAAAACTTATTCTTTTTCTTTTTTGGTGGGTGGGGTTGTTCTTGATGCTGAACCGCAATGTTACGGGGACACAAACAAACGAAGACCGATTGTCAAGCATTAGTGGAGGACAAACACAGACTCCTACACATACATATATACGAAGGAGTACCCAAAAGTAACCGAAAATGTTCACTGTGGGACAAGCTGTTGTAGTTCAAACTTCCGCCGCTAGAAGTCACTTAATGTGACACTCAGGCATCAGCCTGCCTGTCGGCGTCGTCCGCTCAGATGGTACTGCTACATGGTGCGTCTTTGTTCATCGATTTTTGTGATGGCTGAAAATGGAAGGAAAGGAGTGCATCCGTGAAATTCTGTTTTCTGTTGGGGAAAACGGCGGCCAAAACAGTTGCCTTGCTTCAAACAGCTTACAGGGACGCTGCCATGAGCAAAACACGTCTACGAGGGGTTACCATTCTTTAGGAGTGGTCACTTGCCGCTTGAAGACCAACCTCCTTCGGGACAACCATCTAACTACCGAACGTCTGGAAACATCATGAAAATTCATGAACTGATCTTGAAGAGCCGTCACCGAACAATTGAGGAACTTATTGATAATGGTGTGTCCTGAAGCTCCTGCCAACGAATTTTGAGAGATGAGTTGCGAATGAAAAGAGCTGCAGTAAAATTTGAATGCGTGTCGTGAACTGAAAGAACAGTTGGAAGTTGATCTGGCCCTTTTTTCAGCTCTGGTGACAAAAGCTGGTGCTACAATATTTGCAGGAGTTCCTGGACTGCTTCGAATAGTGGAAAACGCGTCTAGATCGATGCTTTGCTTCGAATGGAGAATAATTTGAAGGCGATAAAAGTGTAAACATGTAAAACTAAGTCAATAAAATAATATTGCAAAATTCCGGTTTCTTTCGGGTAACCCCCGTGTGTGTGCATATATATATATATA
>NC_068990.1:41187647-41188251 GCF_001194135.2 Octopus bimaculoides | reverse complement strand
CCTCTCTTGCTCCAACTCCTGCTTCTTCTTTTCACTGCTGCTCTCCTTCTCTCTTCTCTTCACTCCTACCCACCTTCCCCCTTCCCCCTCTCCCTTCATCGTCGCCCCTCCATCGTAACCCCACCTCTACTCCCACCTCAGCCTATCTCACAGCCCATCCTTGCTTCCTCACTCTCGCCTCCCCCACATCCCAACACCATCACACCACACCACACACCACCACACCATACACCACCATACCACATCACATCACATCACACCTCCACGCACACACTAGTAATGACCACTTCCCAGCCCCACACCATCATCCATACACCTAAACATACACACACGCACACGTCAAGGTCACCAGCCCTCTTCTACTCGCACATACATGCTGTCTTATGCACACGCACGCGCACTTTCGTTTTGGGATCACCACTACTTTATTATCTCCCCTTCTTCCTAGCTCTCCTGTGTGACCCCTCTGTCCGGCATTCGCCATGATAGATCGCAAGCCACTACACATTCTTTATTTTCTCTCTTTGTTTCTTTGTGTGTTCCTTTTAGTGGAAGAGCGTAGGCTCGAAACGTTAAAGACTGTTTCACTTCCCGAGCGTTAAAC
>NC_068990.1:41181188-41187460 GCF_001194135.2 Octopus bimaculoides | reverse complement strand
ATATATATATATATATATATACACATACATACATACATACATACATACATATATATAATTATATATATATATATATATATATAGGTAAATGATTGGATTGCTTCAATATTTAGGGGTAGTCTGAAGTATCCCAGCAACCAGGGGATATTTAAATCCGGAGGCACTCCTGGAAATTACTTGTGTGGGTACCGTCTTCGTTAGAAGGTATCCAGAGGCAGGTAATTTATTGTTTAAACCGCAGTTTCTCCACATAACTACATATATATACATCTATTTATAAAGAGAGACAGATAACGAGGGAGAGCTGTAGATGGATAGATAGACAGGGAGACAGAGAGTGAGGGAAGAGAGAGAGAGAGAGAGGGTTAAAGTAGTTACGAGAAGGAGATAAAAAAAGATTGAAGCAGTAACAAATAGATATGGCTGACATGAAATAAGAGATAGTGCATAAATGTGTGTGTGTGCATGTACGTATGTGTGTGTGTGCTTGTGAGAGAGAGAGAAAAAGAAAGAGAAAGAGAGAGAAAGGGAGAGAAGAGAGACATATGAGAGAATCTGAAATTTATGATAAGAGAAGAGAAAGAGAAAAGAGAGCGAAAGAGGTGAGCAAAAAATTTAAAGGGGAACGACGAAAATAAAAGGGAGGTTGAAAATATATAGAGAGTGGAAGGTTGAAGTGAATAAATATAAATAAAAGAGACATTGATATTGGAGAATGAAAAATAAGGGAGATCAGAAGAAAACATGAAAAAGAATAATATAATTAATAAAAATAAAGTATCCGAAAAAGTGTGAAAAAAAGGGAGAAAAAATTCAAAAGCGTGTAAACAATTATTGATCTTTAAATACATCCGGTTTCTATGAATGATGGGTATTTTAGAGCTTGTATACGCCAAGCAAATATAAGCATTTTATTATTGACTCAAATATAAACACGTAAATAACTATAAAGACATGAATGACATTAAAATAAAACTAAATTTAAAAACCAGTGATTAAATAAATAAATAAATTGTTGTAAAATTAAAGTTACACACACATACAAACGCATATAAATGTATAAATATATGTATATAATTATATGTATATATGTATAGGTGTGTGTGTGTGTGTCTATGCGCCTATGTATTATAAAATTGTAAAGAGAAATATATAGGCTTAATTTAAACATTTTAGCAGGGAAATTGTATTCGTTTCGTTGTTGTGGCAAAGAATAAAGAGAAATTTTGATTTTTATTGCTGGAACATGTTTGAAAATAATGGCCAAGAATTGCTTAATCAATATTCAATAATTGTGTAAATAATAACATGTTAACTTGTGATATTTCCTTACTGTCTGGTCATGACTACTTCTAGTAAAACATTATTCTGGCTTTGCTGTTGTCTGATGAAGAGGAGGAGGTTGGAAGGTGGCTACTGAAATGAATTGCACTAATTATGTAGACATATGTACATTCACACACACCTATCAACACACACATACCCACACATACACACCTATTAACGCATATACACGTATTAACACACACACACAGACACACGCACATTTAAAATTATATACTTTATTCAATGTACATCATTGTTACATGATCACATAAACACACACACGTATGCATACAGCTACACTACATCACTTTACATACAGGAAATAATAATTGAAAACAGAATCAACGAGGAATAAATGGCACATCTGATAAAGTCTATTTGGTGCTCGGTTCTCAATCAACTTTTCAGTTCCTGCAACGATACATTACAATATAAATTGATAGCAGCCTAACTATTGGAATATCATGCACATGGCGTCCCTGAGTAATTAACCTTGGTTGTTTATTTATTCACTTATTTGTGCATTTTTGTTACTTTTGTTTGCGTATAATATTCTACATCAGAAACTTGGCTTGGGAAAATTACCTCAGGAGAGGTTCAACATGCTAAATATGCATACAGCAGGGCCTTGAAAGATCCACACAATTGAAATTATCCACGCAATTGGTGGACAAAAACTTCTAGGAGCGTTGAAAATGTAAAAACAATAGGCAGGAGACATAACTCTAATAAGATCAGATGATCACTATTTCTAGATAGTACAGTCAACATAAATTACAGCGTTGGCCTTTTAAAAAAGGGCCCAATGAACTTCAGTCTTTATTGTATATATTGTCCCAAAATTTCGATCATTTGATCTTATTGGATTTATCTCCCAATATTTTCAAACGTTCCAGCAACAATGATCTCAGTTATTCAACATACTGCATTTGTGAGAACTTTCTGTGTTACAGCATTGTGTAACTACATAATATTTCTGTCTTCCGTATACCAGCTTGTTCAATGATGTTTGTATTTCCGTGACAAGACCTAATAAGGCTAAAATATGATCGTATTTGTTTCCCGTACTTACCAAAATAGTAAGTATATAGAGTAATCTAATTTCTGTGGTATTTTCTTCATCGCATACTTGGTTTTAAGTAGATTATGTTATCATTATCTTAACTATTAAATTCATTAGCTTCATCAAAGAAAGCCATGTTGTTAGGGCCTGAGAAGGGGCTCGGGGTAGATGGATCATCAACAACTTCGAACGGGCTTTTGCTGTGAAAATGGGTAATATTTGATAAACTTCAATTCTTATGGTCTCATCTACCACTATACTGATCCCAGTGGCGGGTTGGAGAAAGAAAGAAGATATTCAGTGATAAGAAAGGAAGTGTTGCATATTTTTGGTAGACAAATACTATAATATCTTTATTATAACATAGTCGTTGTTGTACATTCTTTAGCCAGACATGAATCTATGGTGAAACCCCTACATAAATGTTAGCTACAAATAAATTTAATTTTGTTCTATGTATGATAGTATCATCGTTATATATTACAAACTGACCTTGTTTAGAATCTACCAAATTATATTGATTATAATACAGGTACAAGTCAACAAATTCGAGGGCGGGGCAATAAGGTACATGGCCCAGAGATTATGCAACTCTGCTCTTGATCTTGATACAATTGTGGATTTCATTCTCGGTCCGGCAGACGCGCTGTGTTCGAATGCAAAGCACTTTACTTCGCGATGTTTGAGTTTAAAACAGGTGTTGATACTGATAGAGGTCCCAGACTGTTTGTTGTCTGGAAATCAACCCAGTCAGACAATCTTAAGAATATTTTTTTCAGCAGTAGAATCAGTAGAGCGATAGCTTGGTAGTTTAACAAATAACTGAAATCCAAGCTAGACAGAACTTACAACTGAATATTAAGAGCAGCCTTAAACATATCTTGGAGAACTCATTCAACCAAAAAACAGTTTTATGACGGAAAAGCGCTTACGTTTTGAGTGACATTTCTGGCGAGCAAGAGCTGGCAAATGACCTATGTCTGTAGGTCAACTCATCAGGGACACTTGACGCCTCCCCGAAGACCTACCTCAAATCATGCAGGATCGAGATGGACGATGTGTGCAGACGAAAAATATCCGAGCGAGTTCGACTGGGTGATGATGATGATGATGATGATTCTGACTCCCTTTCCTTTATAGATAGGAAGGATAATTGCATCTTTCCAGTACTAGGGAATAATCCCATCCCTCTAGATTACACTAATAAATTCGTGAATCTTGTGTGATATAACCACGGCCGAAGTACAAGACTTTAGTGTTAATTCTGTTTTTACTAGATTCTTTACCCAGATTCAGCTTACTTATTGCTGTTACTACGTTGCCTATTTAGAATGTAGAGTCAAATAAACTGATGACAGGTTTATGTCGAATAGTATGAGTTGCATCTACAACTACAGTAAAATGCTGCGAGCATCCTTTTCATCTTATCAGTCCCTATGATTGGCTAATGTGTGTCGCAGTGTTTCAGCAGCGCAAGGAAAGTCCTGGTCTCGAAACTTTTCCAAAGTTGTAATATTTTCGATGCTGCATACATGATTCTAAAGACATTCAAGCGCCAAGGAATTCCAGATGGTTCTCTTCTCTCTTTCACTGTGATTACCATCCGGAACTTTCCTTGTACCAAGCAGTGGTCTGTCCAACACTCCGATCTATGAAATGACTTGCCATTACAAATGTCACAGATATCACGCTTGCGGATGGTAAAATAATCCAGCAAGTGCTAAACTTTTAGACCTCGAGTGTATCCATGTTGTTGTGTGATCACCTTTGCGTATAAAGTGAGTATTTGCAACGTAAAGACCATATTCATCACAACGCTCTAGGAATATGAGATCATTACTATTCGTCTTCCCTACACCGAAACGCACAACATGGTTCCACGTTTGCCAATCTGATCCAATCTGATATTGTTTGGCTTGTAGATTATCCTGAGTACAACACTCAGCTAGGCATAGAAAGTTGTTTCTTCGTCGTGAGAATTGGTAAGAGTAGGAGTATAGGCAATTATCAGAGTATCAAATCGCACATCCCCCAAGGCTAGAGGCATTGTTACCAAACGGTCATTTATAGCAATAGGAAGCTCCTCCAATTTTTGAGGATTTCAGATCGAACTGCAAACTTAAATCACGTGATATGGGAGTTTCAGCGGCCATGGAAGAGGATTCTCGTCTGTTACGATCTATGTGTGTGCTTTTATGCACCGAGCACCTATATGAGAGGAACTTCTTAAAGTTATTAACGCAGTATCCGGTGTACTAACAAGGCATTCGTGTTAAGTTGGATATATGGATTATCTTTGGGTATTAAAATTGCTACTGTCGCTAATAATTTATTTTAAACAAACCTGCTGGCTATTTGCCACATTTATGTCTCAAAAATGCTGATATTCTATATTATTGTAGCAGCGATATTTGACTAGCATGCGGTGACCGGACGCCTTCCACTAATGAATTCCAGTAGAATGATATCCCGTAATTTCATTCTACTGTGTGCTTTTATGCACCAAGTGCCTAAATGAGAGGATCTCTCAAGGCTAATAACGCAGTATTCGATGTTCTAATAATACACCAATATTCAGTTGGTTATAAAAATTACCTTACATTTTATGTGCTTCGTTCGAGAGCTGTAAGATATTCAGGTCTACATTCAGTTTTCTTATCTAATAGATTACAAGTATTCCAACATGAAATATTCATCTTCCATCCATATTATATAAACATTTTCTTTGTTTTCTGAGCACAAGGTGAACATCCGGCAGTCCGTTAAAGTGGTCAAGTGTAAAAAGCTAGGCAATTATTAGTTTTAGACAAACATACACACATACATACATACATACATACATACATACATGCATACATACATACATACATTGATTTTCAGGAATGTAACCTCGTGTATATCGCTGGCGATCTTTTCTTCCTCCGTCTTCCCTACTTTGGACTTTCCTATATTTCCGACGAAGATCTCCGCTCGAAACGTCAAATTCTCTTTCTTTCCTTTCCTGAGCGTCCAGTAACACAATATCTGTATCACGTCCTCACGTTGTTGTTTTTTGTTGTTGTTTTTTGTCATTTTTCTTTTTTGAACTCATTACATACATACATACATACATACATACATATATTTATTTACGAAGGTAGGATGTGACTTGGCAATTTGGTTACTATCTCTAGAAGATCAGAAGGCTGCATATACTCGCATCCACATTGGCTGGTGCAAACGTTAGTAGCTAGAAATGCGGGTAAGTTAGATTGTTTTCTGTATTCTGTTTATCAGTGAACTCTGTTTGACTGATATTAGAAAGCAGTTCATTGGTGGCTGCTATTAGAGAAGCAACAGAAGAAATAACATAATCTCTACAGTATAACTATATTATTTTATAGACAGGAGGCTATAATACTAGACAAGGTTCAAAAGGCATGGAATAGGTGATAAATATATAATTTATTCATATTGCGCTAATTTGATATAAATAAGTGTTAATAATTGTGATGGGGAAAATGTAAGTAGATGTGGGCGTGTACCTGCGAGTGTATGTGTGACAGTGCTTGTGTGTATCTCATTGTATTTCTGCTTTCATACATATGTAGGAGATAATGCTTGAGACTGGATATAAGCACACATCACACATACACAGATACACACCCACCCACTCACATACACACACATACACACACACACAAACACACATAAACACACACACAACATATACACACACACAACATATAACTTGTGGTCAGGTGTAATTTGTGTATTCTTTACAATATATTGTGATGCCAAATTTAAGGAATTTTTGTGTGTATGTATGTATATATATATATATATATATATATATATATATATATGTGTGTGTGTGTGTGTGTGTGTGTGTGTGTGTGTGTGT
>NC_068990.1:41177033-41180942 GCF_001194135.2 Octopus bimaculoides | reverse complement strand
CACACACACACACACACACACACACGACGGGCTTCTTTCGGTTTCAGTCTGCCCAATCCACTCACAAGTCGATGGCCAGTCCCACTTCCCCAAGTTCCTGCGCAGTGAGGCTGAACCTATATATAGCTAATAGTGCATGCGCGTGTGTGTGCGTATAGGTAAGTATATCTTAGGTAGATAAGTAGGTAGGTAGGTAGGTAGGTAGGCAGTCAACTACGTATTCGTAAGACAATTTGAATAATCTTATTCAATGTCATGGTACTCTTTCACACAATTTCCGTGACCAGATTCACTTATAAGGCATTGGTTAACCCAGGATTGAAGTAGAAGACATTTGCCTAAGGTGCTGTGCAGTGGCATTGAAACCGACAGCACGTGATTGCAAAGCGAGCTTTTTAACCTCACAGCCATATTTTTCTTTTTCTTTTCTTTTATTCTATTCTATTTTATTTATTTTGCTTTCCACAAAGACGATATATTGTCATTTGAAAGAGATTTGGTTGCTATTTCTCGACGATCAAAGCCTATACGCATGCTGCTTTAACATAATGACGTTAAGTGGGGTCAGGTCCTCGCCCTCAAAATGTTCCGATTTTCTTTTTTGTTGCCCCCTACAACCTGACTTCGTGTTCAACAACAAATAGTGAATGTATCTTCGAACCCAATCACTTGGGAACTCTTGGTATACAGCACAGCATTATTACATTGCATTCATATTAGACCGACATTTATCTAAATTTAATTTCATGTGTGATTGCGTATCTCCGTGTATGTATGTGTGTGTGTGTGTGTGTGTGTTGTGTGTGAGTGTCGCTCAGTAAGTATTTAGGGCATTACACAGTATATTTAATTACAAACAGAAAGAAGAGAGAGGAGAGAGATGCAAAGGATGGGCTGGTGATGGGTGAATCAGCTAAGGGAATAAGAAAACAAACAAAAATGTTTTAAATGAGAAAGAGACACCGAAGAATGCAATGATGTCAAAGGGAGTAATTAAGGCATAGATGTTTGATGGCAGTAAAATAAGGTTAATTAGAAGAAATTCTAGAAGATTCGAATTAATTCTAATTAATCTTTATTAACTAGAATTTTTGTTTCTTTTTTTCAGTGACAAATGTTTGACATATGTCTATGTTTCACAACGTAGTACAAGAGAGGGTGCCAGTGATCTAGTATTGATTCTCAGTCACACCCAAAGCAGCATCATACCTTTGTAAGTAATCGTCGTAGTTATTGTTAGTAAATAGGGAATACCGTGTATTGAATGCTGGGTGCAGTGTGCGGGTAGCAACCCAGTGAAGCTAACATCGCGTATATAGATGAAAACATATATAGAAGGTGACAGGGTTTCTAATGAAGAGTAAAAGAGAAAAACATGCACACATATATAAATATACAAACACATGCATAACTATATATATATATATATACACACACACGCGCATACATATATAAACACACACTCACACATATGCATATAAACACATATGCATATACAGATAGGGACACACACACATACATACACAAACAAACATATCTAAATATTCTTTTGTATTCAAGGCCCGAAATTTTGGGAGAGTGGACCAGTCGATTAGATCGACCTTAGTACACAACTGGTACTTAATTTATCGACCCCGAAAGATATAAATCAAAGTCGACCTCGGCGGCTTTTCATGTGATACGTGATACAATGAGTGAAAAAGTTTCCAGACGGGCCGTTTCACGATATGTTGACTACTCTTCAGAGAAGACGTACTCAGCTTTTTCCATAATCGATAGCATAGAAGCTCTATCAGCTATATATATACTAGTTATAAATTAGACTACCACATTTGTGTGGGAACACAAGGAACTGATGATGTTTCTCGTGTTGTGTGTAGCAGTTTTGCTAGTGGGCGAGCGTTCAATACCTGATTCAGTCAAAATATATATATTCCTGTTCAAGAATAATTAAGTAACTGCTTCACAAATAATGGAATAGCTAATAAGGGTATTATCCTTACTAAAGACAATGGAATGAGAACTATCTTAATGAGTTCAGTTCAACGTTCCATAAATATTTCCAAATGCAACAGGCTCTTGATGAAGACTGGTGTGAACATTGCCAGTAATAATGTGTCTATAAAAACCAAGACGAATATACTTGTCTGTAAATGATTATAGGTGGAGGTTCTAGGCAATATTTTGTTACTTAAATATTATGCAAAAGCAAATAAGCATCGATATCTTCTATATATCTTATGTATATTTATTAATATATGTATGTATCTGATGGTGCATATTCAATATTATGTGTGTATATCCTATAGCACACGCACAAATACACACATACGCACACACGCACATACACACACTCTCATACACACACATACACACACATTCACACATGCACACACATGTGTATCTTTTGCTGCATATTTCAGTAAGACCATTGTAAGAATAAGAATATGACATAAAATATAAGAGGATATCACATTTCATAAAAGAAAATTAACTGTGACCTCTGAGAGAATATTCAATACAATATTGAATGCAATAGATGTAGAGAAAAAACAAGCAGACAAACATAAAGCACACACACACACACACACACACACACACACACACACACACACACACACACACGCACATACACATACACAACAACAACAACAACAATGCATACGGGTGTTGATTGGATATATATTCAAGTAAGAGAATACTTTAAAATAGTTCGGTAGAGAAAAAAATAGGGTGTTGGAAATAATGGAAGAAAATTAAGAAGCATCGGCACCCCTTCCTTTCCTTCTCACTCTGACTTCTATTTGATCCAGAATACAATGGCATTATATTGATGTAATCTTGGATCAAACGAACTGAGGCAATAACGTGAACGCCACCAACATTAACAATAATAATAATAATAATAATAATAATAATAATAATAATAATAATAATAATAATAATAATAATAATAATAAGAACAGCAACAAAAACAACAGCAATATCTATGATAAATAGAAACAGTTGGTTGTAATATTAAACAAACATATCGAACGAAAAGAAAAAAATTGCGAGAAAAGTCTTCAAGGTGAAACGAGAAAAGATAAAACACACTCGCTAAAAAAAAAAAAAGTAAAAAAAATAGTTAATAAATAAAATATAGAGGAAACGCTGGGTAAGAAGAATGGGGGGAAAAAAAATATAGAGTCGATAGGTTGTGATGGAATATATGGCAATGAAAGGCTGGAAAACGTAACAAGGAGGCGAATCCCAAAGGCGACAGAAATAAATGGAACAATAACAAAGAAACAGTTAACAATCAATCAACGAAGATTGAACATTTTTCAACAACACCTCTCTCCACACCTATTTTTTCTTTTACATGACAATACCACCCTCTCTTTTCTAAAATACCACAATGCATATTCTCCATGTTTTCTCATACACAAGAAATACTTGTAAAAACATTTTATAATTAGTTTTACTTTCTTCTTATACGTATGTGTGTCTGTGTGTGCATATATATATACACATATGTGTATGTATGTATGTATGTTTGTATATGTCATAATGAATATATGCATGCTTGTACATTGCTGATCGTATACACAATGAAGCATGTGGATTTATGTAGGTGTATATAGTGTCGCGAGGTGGCAGCAAATGTTTGATTATACAACCTTTAGTTACGTCACCTAAGTAACGTGTTCAAATCCCGGTAATGTCATCAAAACATGTCATTCCACGGATGCCGACAGGTAGATACAACTGACCATTCGAATGCAATCAATGATATCATTGATTTATACATAGTCAATTATTTAAGAAATGCAATGGAATCGTCATACACCTGGAAATCAATCATTGACCACCTTATGTGAAGGCGATATAGATTAATATATATATATATATATATATATATATATA
>NC_068990.1:41174811-41176503 GCF_001194135.2 Octopus bimaculoides | reverse complement strand
TGCGTGCTTATTAATGTAATTATGTATGCATTTATATATATATGTGTGTGAGTGAGTTGGTACGCATGTATATACAGCGTAATGTAAGAATTGCAAAACAATAGTATTTTATTTATATACACGGTAGAAATGTAATCTGCGTTATCTTATATAGGGTTTTACAAGGTGGAAAACGCGCGGCAAACCTTGATTAGATTGTCATTTTTTGATATAACAAACATACATGTCATATTCCAGATGTATAAACTAAGCATTTTTGGAAACTCCTAATAATACTACGGATATTTGCCTTATTTCATTTGTCCACATGACACATACGTGCGATCGCACCTCCCGCCCCCACACACACAAGGGAATGCTGAAATATTCCTGGCTTCAAAGGCCTCGCGAAAGGCCTGGCTGGAGGCCCAAACTTTCGAGCTCTGAAACACTGTAATAAGTGGGTGAATCTGAGACGGAGATATATTGAATTAAATCATAATTAACTGACCCTCCTGTATTTTCTTTTACCAAAGTCAGGAACATTTCAGCATCCCACGTATATATATATATATATATATATATATATATATATATAGTCAATTTAAACAAGAACAAACAAGAAAAAACATGAAAAAAACGCGAAAAAACAACGCAAGGACGTGCAAAAAGTACAGTGTTATTGGACGCTCAGGAAAGGAAATAAAAGAAAGAGGATCTAACGTTTCGATTGGAGATCTTCGTCAGAAATATAGGGAAAGTCCAAAGAAGGGAAGACGGAGAAAGAAAATCGCCAAATTTGAACATGCGGTCACACACACACACACACACACACACACACATATATATATATATGTATATATGTATGTTTATATGTATGTATATGTGTATCTATGAATATATGTATGTATGTATATATATATGTACAGAATATGGGGGTTTAGTTCACTAGTGATCTAGACGAATACATACGTTGGGTAAATGGTGTAATGGATTATCAGGGTTCCAAGCTCGTAACTAAGACGGGTGCTATGGAACCATATTAAGTTTCCGATTTAACAGATATATATTTGTGAAATAGGTCAACACACGCCGAAGCATAACAAGCATCTTAATTCATATATTATTCTTGAATTAATTGATGTTTAATAATATATAATAATGTATATGAATCGAGATGCTTATTATGCCTCGGCGTTTCTTGTCCTCCTTCACAAATACACAGACACATAAATACTTACTTACATACATACATACATACATACATACATACAAGCATACATACATACAAGCATACATACATCTGTATGTTTGTTCGACTAAACCCTTCAAAGCGGTACCCCAGCATGGTCGCAGTCTAATGAGTGAACAAGTAAAAGATAATATATATACATACATATATATACACATACACACAAGCACACACATATATATATGAATATATATATATTATATATATATATATATATATATATATAGAGAGAGAGAGAGAGAGAGAGAGAGGGAGAGAGAGAGAGAGAGGGAGAGATAGAGAGAGGGGGAGTGGGAGAGAGACTTTTAATGTTGCTTCCATTATCCTTTCATTCAGTTAACACATTTTGTCCTACTGTTAATAATTTCTTGCTGTAATGTTCTTGTTTGTTGTTACTATCAGCTGTTTTCTCAATCTATTTGAATTCTCTACGCCAAGTGTTACCTGATGAAGTTGGGGGG
>NC_068990.1:41174366-41174794 GCF_001194135.2 Octopus bimaculoides | reverse complement strand
TAAATGAGTAACGCATGAAAGCAATGCGTAAAGGTATTCTTTGAAATATTTCAACATAAACATTGTCAGATATGTAAATGTTTATACGTGTTCACATATGCGTAACCGAGAACGTGTGCATGTATGTATGTATGTATGTATACACACGCACACACACATGTGTTTGTGTGCATGTATGTGAGGGATAATTTAATAGCCAGTGTTTTCAACGTTTCGTCTGGTGTATGGTTTATTAGTACTAAAGATGTCAAACACATGCTGTAACTTCGAAGTCACATTCCTCCCATGATTAATTCGAATAGGAAACTCTACACTTGAATTAAACCTTATAGTCAGTTAATGATCTCTACTTTTTGCTTACAAAGTATTTCTGTTATACACGCACACACATACACACACACACACACACACACACACACACACACACA
>NC_068990.1:41168596-41174348 GCF_001194135.2 Octopus bimaculoides | reverse complement strand
CCCCCCCCCACACACACACACACACACAAACACACACACATATATACTAAATTAGGAATCAAAAGCTGTTCTAGTAATGTAAAGTTTATCGCTCGCACGAACATAGTGTATGTGTTTTGATTAAACATCCATTTGTTGCGGGATAGCGTGTGTTAAAGAACTCCGAGTGTCCCAGACCAGTTGAGACAATTTGCCTCGAAATGATCGAGAATGATAGATACCGATATTTCGCCATTATTCTGGTTTATGAATTTCATACACACAGATCACCTCGAAACAAAATGAATTTATATGCAAATAGAGTGAAGTCTGATATGCTGTAGCGTAGCACAAATGACATAAAAAATTAAATTACGAATTAAAAGCAGCTCTAGTAATGTAAACATTATTGGAAGCACATTCATAGTGCATGTCTTTTGATCCAATGCCCATTTACTGCGGGATAGCGCCTGAGGGAATCTCCCTACACGGCGCCGAATGTTAAAGAACACGGAGTGTCTCAGAACATTATGTGTGTGTGCGTGTGTGTGTGTTTAAGTGTGCGCATACAGAAACGCATACATATATATATATATATACACACACCGATGCATATATATGTACCTATGTATGAATGTATGTATATATGCATATATGTATGTATGTATGTATGTATGTATGTAAACACGTATGGCTGTGTAGTTAAGAAGAAAGCTTCGCACTCATGTTTAGTGTTCAGGCTCACTCCGCGTCTCCTAAAGCAAATGTTTTTACCATTGCCCGATCCGACCATCGTAGAAAAATCCATGCTATCTTTTAATGGACCCCCCCTCTCTAAAAAAAAACAAAGCAAAAACAAAACAAACAAACAAAAAATCCTGTCTAGCCGAAAAATCGCATATCCTTTTTGGATACAAGAATTCCTCTACACTGCTGAATTCCAGATCAGAAGTTTTCAGCAAATACAAACATATGGACACATTTCTTTTGGCGAATTGGATTGGGCAGCTGTATCGTAGACTTTGGACCACTACTGTTGATTCTACACCATCTAGTCTTACGGACACAACTCGACTTTTGAACTCACTTTTATCTCGTTTTTTTTTTCTCGCGTTTTCTCCTATTCTCTTGTCCTGATTTGTCACTTGTAAGGGCCATGTGACCAGAGCCCAAGGATTACTTGGAGGCACTAGGCATGTTTTAAAACCTATCTAGATGACTTCTTCAATGTGTGAAACTATTAGTAGGTCATAACTGTATACTCTGTGCATTAAACTATTAGGCGCAGGCGTAGCTGTGCGGTAAGAAACTTGCTTCCCAACCACATCATCCCGGGTTCAGTTCTGCCGCATGGCACCTTGGGCAAATGTCTCCTACAATAGCCTTGGGCCGACCAAAGCCTTGTAGGTGGATTTGGCAGGCGGAAACTGAAAGAAGCCCGTCGTATATATATATATATATATATATATATATATATATGTGTGTGTGTGTGTGTCTGTCCCAACTCCACCGCTTGAGAACTGGTGCTAGTGTGTTCACTTTCCCGTAACTTAGCGGTTCAGGAAAAGAGAACGATAGAATAAGTACCAGGCTTATAAAAAAAAAAATAAGTACTGGAGTTGATACTTTCGACTAAAGACTCTTCAAGGCGGTGCCCAGCAATGAAATGACTGAAACAAGTAAAAGATATATAGGATTAAATCTTTAGAAGAATTTATCAAGTAGTTAGCGTGAAAAACCTCATAAGGGAAACATTTATTAATTATTCCCTTTAAATATATTTATTTATATTAAGGTCTTTACTATGTTTAAATGCCTCTCCAGGCTAACATGTGTGAAAGTTTAATAGGATGAAGAACGGAGATAAGACTTTTTAATGGAAATCACTGATCGGTAGGGCTCGAAACTCAATGCGCGATAGGTGTTAAAAATAAAAATGAGATTATTTTGCTCATCATTTTTGTGATAATTTCAGCAGTGTAGTTTTCACTGCAACATATGATAAACTAATAAGCTGATTGTGTCTTAGAATAAGAATGTTCCAAAATATGTTTTTTAAGGTTATTTTTAAATGGACACCTCTAGACTGCAGCTCGAGAGAAAAGTCTCAAGGTAGTTGCCTAACTTACTAACCAAATTTCCTTAAATAATGTTCTTGACATAGAATGCTTGGAATGCTTTTGATCTTGGTTCTTCAGGATTAGGGACGGTTTGGGCCTAGGCAATGGAAATCAAATTTCCGAAGGTATAAAGTCATCTTGTCAAGGTAAAACTGTGGTAAATTGTAACTGAATACATCACTATAGAAGGGTAAAATCTATCTCATTAACTCCAACTAGATTAGAACAAGTATCTAGTAACAGTTTCTTCATGTCATAGAACAGGTGACCTTTATAGTTATTCTTCAAAAATCACGCAATACATGATATTATAATCAGAGAACATTTCACATTGATTGTTCTAAACCGTTCATATGCATAACTTCAAATATTATCTGTACACCATAAAACATAAGTCCCATATCATAAAGCATATGCTGTACATCATAAGCCGGAGGCTGTATATCATATGATATAGGTTATATATCATAAGAAATCATAAGTTGTACATCATCAGACATATGTCAAATAATGTATACATTTGACACAGGTTGTACTTCATAGGAGGGAAGCCTTGTATCATAAAGTATATGATGTACATCCGAAAACAGGATGTACATCATAAGACGTACGCTGTACATCAGAAGACAAACAGCAGATCTGTTGTGGTGATGGATATATTTCTTATTCCTTATTTCTTATATGGATAAGTAGCAATAAGTTTGTCAGTAATAGTATGTGTCCATACATGACATATTTGTGTATATCTATCAATATATAAGCCTAGATGTACACACACGCGCGCACGCACACACATGATACATACAAATATATATAATATATATATGTGTGTGTGTGTGTGTGTGTGTGTGTGTGTGTGTGTACAATATAAACGGTAGAGATATGTTCATTCATTCGTTTTTCTATTTTCTTTTACTTTTTTCTTGCATTTTCATATTTATCCCGATATGAACTATAATTCACAAAATAACTCCAGCTAGAACATTGCCGCAAATACGATTAACAGCACTATCATTCACTACCATTACTATTACCATCGCCACTAACAACGCTAATACCATCGCCACCACCAGAGTCACTACCATCACCGCTATCATCAACAGCAGTAACAAACAAAAAGAGCCCAAACAACCAAAACTGTTGTTCGCTCTGTGATAAATTACAACACATTTACGTCACAATAAATATGTATTGCATATAGTTGATTACTTTGGAGACACCGTGGTTCTTGCCGAAACCCATAAAATCGAACACACGCTATCACTGTCGTCAAAACGGAATACATTTTTAATAAAGATGAAGGGGGATGGAACTCTTACAAAATAGTCAGGTAGAAACAAGGAAAGATAAAATATTTCTGAAATTAGCGTCAGACAAACGAATGACAAAAACCACACACGACTGAGGTCCTCTTCCTATTGTTGCTAACGCTATTCTTACGTTTGTAATTAATACGGTGGTAGTTTTTGTTGTCGTTGTTGTCATTGTTGTTGTTATTGTTGTTAGCGTTGTTTCTGATGGTCTACTGTTTTGTTGTTCTTGTTATTGTGGTGTATTCGAAAATCGCAGTAGTGTCCATTTTCTTTTGTTCTTTTTGCTTCAGTCTTTATAATGTTATACATACATGCAAACATACATACATACATACATACATATATACAAACACACACTCACACGCGCGCATATATATATATATATGCAAATATGCATGTATATGTATGTATATGTACGTATATATATTATATATGTATGTGTGTATACATACAATAAATGCATATACATATTTACAAAGATACAAGATACATACATACATCCATACACACATGTATATATATATATGTATATATATATGTATATGTATATATATATATATATGTTTATATATATACATATACATATATATATACATATATATGTATATATATGTATACACACACACACACACACACACACACACACACACACACACACACACACACACACATATATATATATATTGCCTCGTCTTTTCGAAGAATAATGGTCTCCGCCTCAGGATATTTGTGAGGCAATGGTAGCTGTTTGAGAAGAGCAGCGTTATATGGTATAATACAAAGCATTTGAGGAAAGATGCGAGGAGACGACGACGGTAAAACTATAAAAGACGAATGCAAAGAAATATGTAAGTGATTACACAATAAATAGCTAGCCATTGGCAAAATATGTCAAGGCAGCGACAGTGGGGATGAGAAATATTATGCATGGATATAAGAATAAATGAATGTATGTGTGCGCGTATAAACATACATATACATACATATGTGTGTGTATGTGTATTTACATGTATATATATATATATATATATATATGTATGTATGTATGTATATACATGTATAAATACATGCATATGTATATATAATTTTATGTTTGTATATATATCTATCTATTTATCTATCTATCTGCATTCGTGTGTGTTTTTGTGTGTGTGTGTATGTGTGTGTATGCATGTATGTATGAATGTATGTATGTATGCATGTATGTATAATCATATAGGATTACTTACCGTTTCAATAACTTATATACAGAGTGGGTTTACTGATGTCTTTATTTTCAATGCATTATTTTGTTACCTGCATTTTGTTTAGCTTCGCGAAAACTATGTAAGATGTTTCTTGATTAGGATAAAAAGAGGAAATATATCATTTAGAAAAGCCGCAGTTCACTTAGAGAAAAAAATACATCTCCTGATTGTAACATGTCCAATGAAACATTATTTCTGTTTGGTAAATCATGCCTTTGTCGGCATCTTTTCTCTTTCATTTCTTCATTCACATTTCCTTTCATTACAGGCTTATATCTTTCTGCAAGACCGAATTTTATTGGTAACTTTATAGAATCTTAAAGCCTGCGAACTGGCAGCACAGTCGTTACAACGTTGGATAGATTGCTTCCCGGTATTTGCGCTGAATCTCTGTGCTTTGAGTTCAAAACCCGCCACCATCGACTTTGCTTGCCGTCTTACAGAGATCGATAAGTTCAGTACCAATTTACGTCAGTCGAGAAGCGAAATTGCTTGCAGATCGAGGGAGATGCTTTGCAGACTGAAAATAAAGCCTGTGATAGCATTGATGCATTGGTGTATCGGTAAAAGTCGGCGGTTGTTCCTTCGGATCAACGTCAGTCTGATAAAGAGAAGAGAGTCTTATGCATGAACAAAGTGCTCAAAATATCTTGCCCAGGCAGATGCATGATTAATCTCTAGCTATTTAGGTTATTCTATATAATGTTCTGGCTATGATATTAAATTACCTCCTGTGGCGAAACTCCAGTTCAGGAGTTCTGGAGTCGTGGGAAGTATGGAGTCACCCCTTAATTGTCATTGTCCCCTGATTTGTTCTACCAACGAACGATAGTAACTCTCAGAGACCCACCTAAGGTTAAATAGATTTTCCAAGGTTAGAGGAGGATCCCGTTATCTTTGACAAAACCATTGGGAAAGCAGCTCTTCTAGGAGAAAGACTATGGCATAAAAGTTGCAATCAAAATAGTACCAGTCATCCTTGCAAAGTTTGTCACTAGAATCTACTATGGTGACTGGGAGAGTGACAACAGTATTGAACAATATCGTACTTAAATCCAATCCTGTACAGATGTCTCACTATATATATATATAT
>NC_068990.1:41158620-41168372 GCF_001194135.2 Octopus bimaculoides | reverse complement strand
TTAATTCAGTATGACTGAAACTTGATACTCATTTCTTGTCAATCACTATTAATACTAATGAACTTTGTACATTCAAACAAATACACAGTTTTAATATTATTGACTGTTATGAACATTTAAACTTGTTAACATAGGGATTTTTGAACATGTTTTTCTAATTCATAATTCTAAATTTTTACCATTGATAAACAAAAAATATTGTTGAAACTAGTTTGGTATATATGCAAATAAATTTATTTTAAACAATTACAAGTTTTTCAAATTTAGGTGCATTTTCAACAACAAATTTACCTATATTTTTCCTGTGTGAAAATGTAGTCTTACAGCTGTTTCAGGGATATAAAAGATATCCCATCATCAGAGAGTGTACGAGAGAGTTTAAATCCCTGAATCTTCTGTAAGACTACCCTTCACATTGTAAAATGTCCTAGAAATTTAATATTGCTTTGGCTTTGTTGTCTTATTTTATTTAACCTATACACGCTCACATACGATCCGTATTAGACTCCTCACTCATACTATTATCGAACCGAGAGTCTAACAGCAGTCCTTTCGTAGCACTTACATAGCCTTACCTGCCTTCTGTATCTTCTGGATATCAAAACCTCTCATATATATGTATATATATGCTGATAGACAGATAGATAGATATAGATATATAGATAGGTAGATAGATAAATAAATATAACAATATATTTACATACATACATACATACATACATACATACATATATACATACCTACATATATACATACATAGAATTCGTTTTGACTGAGACTTTAAATTTCGCCTCGGTTGTTTCAGTCAGATTGTTTGATTAAACCGTCAGGAGAAAATTGTTTCAGTAAAAACGAACATTGCCATAATTTTTTTATTTTACTTGTAATATTGTGTCTTCCAACTAGTAAGTATTTAGTTGCTATTCTAAAAATTTCCTTAAAATAACGAATGACCATATACACACTCATATATACTTGTACTTGCACACACAGACGTACAAAACAAAAACCGGTATATACATTTACAAATTTATTTCAACATACGAATTCGCGTAAAGAATCTTGCAAACCAGATACAAAAACTATATATATATATATATATATATATATATATACATACATACAGATGTTTTGTCTAGGTGTATACGTTTGGTTGGTGTCATATACACTTATATATTATTGTATGTATATGTAAGGGAAAGAAGAATGGACGTAAAGAAGACATAATTGTATGCGTACATTTAACATATTACCATATTTATCATAACTCACATACATAAGTACACAACATATACACATACATATATATATATATATACACACACACGCGCACAATGCTATTCATGTCTGTAATTGTTTTATACGGAAATACCAGAATAATTAAATATTAATGTAATTTCTATGACAAATCAACATTAACACGACATCATTCTTTTAGTAATGACTAACACATAAATATATAATGAGTATAATAACATATATAGAATCCGAATAAATTAGATGAGGCAAATATATCCCAGTTTTCACCCTCAAACGATGAGAAGGAGAAGTAACTTCCATTTTATTTAAACTATTCTGATTATGTTTCCTCTATATCATCTACCTGGAGTAGCGAAGTCGTTATAAGTTCATGAGAAACTTCAAAACTCTGACTCAAAGAAACGATTTCTCAGTTGCATGTTTTCTACAATAACTCAAACCATAATCCTACTTTATGCCAAATATTTTTTGAGAGATATTATGAGACGAAACGTGTTCTGGATATGGAAGAAAGATCTGGTACCCCGTCGGTTACGATGAGAAGAGTTCCAGTTATTTCGATCAGCAAAGAGCCTGCTCGTGGAAATAACCTTATAAGTGGCTGAGCACTTCACAGACACACGGACCCTGAATATAGTTCTTAAGGAAATTCTGCGTAACACAGAATGTGACAAGGCTGTCCCTTTGAAATACAGGTACTACTCATTTTTGTCAGCTGAGCAGACTGAAGAAACGTGAAATGAAGTGTTTTGTTCAAGTACCCAACATGCCTCCGGGAATCGAACTCAAGACGTGACGATCATAAACCGGATAACATAACCACCATGACACGCGCCTTCACCGGGGGAAATATGATGTGGAATACACGATGTCTGGAAATAGTGGCATAGAGATCAAGCTACATTTCTCTTTTTTGCAGTAGTCACCTAACTCTTTGGAAAATTATCCGTTCTTCAACCTTGGCGATCTTACAAACAAATTCCTCTGACCCTCTTTTAACGCACTTCACTTCTATTACTGTTTTCTTGTTTCAGTCATTGAACTGCAGCGACCCTACAGGGGACGTAAACAAACCAACACCGGTTGTCAAGTGATGAGGTGCACAAACTGAAAGTCACACACACGCATAGAAATATATACATATGACGGACTCCTATGTAGTTTCCGTCTACCAATTTCACTGAAAGCATTGCCCAACCCATTCCTCAAGGTGCCACGCAGTGGGATCGAACCCCAAACCACTCGATTTTTAAAATCACAGGAATGCCTTTGCCTATATGACCCCCGTTTTATTTTCTACACATTTCACCTACAAATATTGCACTTCCTTTGACCCTGATATCTAGTTTTTAACACAGTAATTACTGAATAAAACCAGTTCGTGATTCACTTTCAAATAATGTTTTGAAAATATTTAACATCAGCTGAGTCAGTCATGTCCTCTATGAAAACACAAATATCATAAACTTCCATGTTCTCCAACTTAAAGATCAATATAGTTATGCATCTTTCTATTTATGCCATCACACTTCATGAGTCCTGTAGAACCAAGGTACTGACACTCATTATCTACGTCCATCCCTTTACAATTATATTTTTGGGACAGTAAGTGAGAGCAAATAAGTCGCAAGTTCCCCAGAATCTGTTTTTAAGGTTTTGTAAGTCTCCTAAAGAGTCTGAAGAGACAGTTGTACCATCAGCAAATAGCATGTCTGATGTTAACTTACCTTCGATCTGAACTTTAGTATGTCCCTACTGGAGAGTTTGCTATAATACTGAATGGAAGTAGATACTATTTGTTGATAAATCGAATGTGTAGTTCAAGAGCCGTACATGGAAGATACTACTCTCTCAATATTTGCTAAAAATGTATGTGTAGAATAAATAGTGAAGTTAATTTACCCAGTCGAGACATACAAGCCCTAATAGCTTTTTTTGTCGCAGTGAATCGTGGATTATATTCATTTCAAAAGGACATATACATTATATGCTTAAAATAAAGTGTCTGCACAGCATGTTAGGTATCATACGCAGGCCAGGATCTGCAATACTGACATATTCTCCAGAATATGGAAGAGCCTCTTACTGATATTCCAAAACAGTGAGATATCCAAGCCATGTTCAGTTTCAAACGCCAACGAAAGTTTGGTGGTTTGAACAAGTCCATCGTATTGATAATGGTCATATTCGAAAAGACCTGCTATATCGGGAATTGGCATCCGAGTCGAAAGACAAGAGACACCTGTCTTTGCGATTTAATAATGCGTGTAATATGAGCATGAGCATCAATTCTATCACCAGAGAAGCAACTAGAAACTCTATGGACACAGTATTTGTCATTAAACTGCAGAGTGTAAAGCCTTTCTTAGTCCCACATGAAAAAACTACCCAAAGGAATTAGTTTCTCCAAAAGAAAATTTGCTTGCAACATCCACACAAGAAGTTTTAATATGTCAATTCTGTGGTCAAGGTAGCCTATCTAGGGCTGGATTTGACAGATATTTTCGAAAGAATGTTTCATCATCATCATATCATCATCATCATCATCATCATCATCATCATCATCATCATCATCATCATCATTCACTGGCTTTCTCCCAACTCTGCAAAACTAACGGACGCTACTATCCCCACGTATACCAATAATTGCTAATATTTCAGATATATTTATATATTTCGTCAATGTGAGAAATATATAGACACTTTTTCTTTTTGGCACACATATGCTAAAATAGTGTGTATATAAGTCTGTGTATGTATGTATGTGTGCATGTTGTGTGCGCGTGTGTGTGTACCATATTTATATATACATATAACACACACACACTATGTATGCATATAAGTTTGTGAATGTATATGTCTGAGAGAGAAAGAGAAGTGGAATCATCTTAATTGTAAGATAATTCAAGTGGCTCCAGTTGACCAAAACATTAAAATGAATTACGTTATTTATTTTGTCTCCGATCGACTCTGAATTGAGGTCAACTTATGTTAAACTTTCAAATTTTAAAAGTCAATATAAGCATTAAGCATTCTGCTATTAAACTGATAGCAATTATGTTCTCTTCTACCTATGTACGAAACTCACTTCTTACGTGATTCGTATGTAAGAAACATAACCGGACTTGATCCTGAAACCTTTTGCATTAAACAGAATGACGTGTTGTATATTATATTCAGAATAAAAGAATAATAGCCTGTCCTGTTATAGATTATATTCAGAATAACAGATTGCTGATGTCAAAATTTTGATGAGTAGATTTCTAAAGAGGAAAACTGACTGAATAGATATATATATATAAATAAACAAGTAGTTTTTCCTATGAAATTTGGATCAGAATCAAAGCAAAAACTTCGAAGTGTTGAATTTTCAAAGAACTTGCTGCTTGTCATCAAATATTAATGTTGCTTTTTTTCTGGCTTATGCACAAAACCAATCATTTATTTTACTCTTCAAAGATACAATACATTCGAGTATAATGACTTTTATTTATTTAGTTAGTTAGTTTTTGCGTCACAGAATTTAAAATGAATTGCTTATGCCAGATGTACCTGAAGTATTGGAGCTTGGATGAAGCTTATTAATAGTAGAAATAACTTGAAGTGTTTTATTATACACGAACAGTTTATGCGACAACATTTAACTAACAACTGGAAATACTATAAATCTGTGGATAATATTTCGTCAAGTAAAATAAAAAGAAAACTACAATAATGTTTAGATTGAATTAGGGTTAAATTAGAAACTGTGAAATATTGTTTAGAGATAAACTGATAAAACCAATAAATTATCTATTTATTTATTCCACGGAGATGCGTAAAATATTAAACATCAAATGTCTGTATTTTTCTGTAGAATTATTTGTAATCAGTGGAAGTCATCAATAGATTGATTTTTGAGGACGATAACAGAATATTAATAAATGAATAACTAAAAGGGTTTTGTGAAGTTCAAGGCTTTCCTCTGATAGTTGACAACCCTAGAATTCCAAATCTGCACATGGTCCTTGGTTTGCCGAAAGCTCACTTTCATAGAGACTGAGCTTATGAATATCTAGAAACCAGTTCCGGTAATTGCCTACAAAGAGTAAACGAAAAGAAATCACTGGTTGATTTTATTGTTATTGTTATTGATCTTTAACCCCGATCCACCAACCCAGCTGTATCCTATTCATTCTTTATTCCAGCCTATCCTCTCTCGGATTACGTTACCAATATGCAATATGGGCCTCTTTTTCTATGACGTTAGAATGCGATTTGAGGGAGATTCGGCTACATTTCCTAGCAGGTCCACTCATCACGTAAACTCATTCTTAGGCTGATACTAATGCTGCTCTTGCTTATTTATTTATTTATTTATTTATTTATCTATTTATCTATTTTATTTATGAATTATAACAGTCTGTGGTACCTGTTTACAGTTGGGTGGACTTGCTCATTAAGAAGCGTATATTTTGATAATAACACAGGTTAACATTAACAAAAAGTTGCGAACCAAATTGGTTGGAGGTGTGCTGGCATATAGAACTAGTCAATTGAAGCTGTTAAGTATAGAAATACACATATAATCAAATATATACAAACATATATATTTGAAACAGAACTGTAAATAAACACCAGCGCGCGCACACACACATACACACACCATAAACGGTAAAGATCTGACATAATCCAAAATGGTAACACAGTTGTATGCTCATTATTAAGTCTAGGAAAGGCACTGAGCTGACAGAACCATCAGCACGCCGGACAAAATGCTTAGCGGCACTTCATCTCTTTCTTGTCTTTCATCCTTTCGGGGTCGATAAAATGAGTACCAGTCAAGTACTGGTGTCGATGTAATTGATTTCCCTTCCCTTCAAAAACTGCTGGCGCCGTGCTATGATTTGAAATCTTTATTAGTTATTCTTTACCTAATAATGATGCAAACCAAGATGTGAGGTTACTTCAATGATCGAAGGAATTGGCTGAATACAAACCAACACCAGGGGGATTTTTCTTGCAGGGAATTTTGTCCCTTTTCTTTTTCTTCGTTCCTTTCCCATATTTTTCTTGGTTTTTTTCTTCGCTCTTTCGTCTGAAACGATATAACCATACCTGTTTCCCTTCACTCGACCGTTAATATAATAATATTGTGAAATTGTCTATTTTTGTCTTTTTTGTTTGTATGTACTTCTTTTTAATCTTCCCTATATAGGTGTTTATTTATTTATTTATTTATTTATTTATTTATTTATTGAAGTAGATATTTGTTTGAAAATCTAAAGGAATCATAATTTCTGCAGCCCTTAAGTAAAGTAGATATGTTTGGGAGCCTTTCTTTTCTTTATAGGTAGTATTTCACAGAGATGATAGTAATTTCACAAACTCAGTATCATCTGGGATTTACCTAGAGACGAATGCCCTGGCAATTCCGTGATACATTATTCCGCATCATTGCACCGGCTGCTAGGATCAAAGTAGACTCTGCTAAATGTACTCTTCTCTCTGCTTTCATTTCTTACCTCTCTATTTTCAACTCCGACCATCTTTGTAGCCCATCCGCAGGGTCTCTCAGACTCTCACTATCCGAGATATTTCTACTCCAGTTAAGTAACCCTTCCTCCTAACCATTAGTTTATTATCTGACATGAGACATATGTCCTTTTCTATCCAAAATTTGAAGATATGTCGGCCTACTCCGCGACTCCTTTCCAGCTTGGCTCTTTCATGACATTCAATGTGTATTGTGCTCTTCCTTCGTCCACTTATGTCTGTGTTTGCGCACACTGTGTATGTGATCTCTTGTGACGTAACGACCGTCCGAGGCCAGATCACTGCCCCTGGTGCGGGCGGTTTCGGACATGCCGGGCGGGAAACCTTCACCATGATCGGCTATAGCTTCATTCTCGCTGTTAATTCTTTCTTTGTTGTGTTGCATCATGATCTCATAAGTCGTTCATAGGGTTCCCACGAGAGTTGTTACTGAGATCCCATCTCTCTCTTCCTCTCTTTATTTGTATATATACGTGCATATGTATGTACATACACATATATAAATAACATGCTTGCACTGTGTCGCCTCCATAACCACAGTGATTATTATTATCACTATCGTTCTACCTATAGCACTTAAAAATATCAATCATAATGTGGGTCCTGGTATAATCATCATCATCATCATCATCATTATTATTATTATCTGTTTTTCTGAGTTATCTTTGTCACGTCTCAGCTCCTTCTCACTCCATAGAAACGCAACACTTTCCTCAACACGTGTACTGTCAATTGTGTTCTTTCTGTGAATTTGGTATTCGAAGCTTTTCATGCCAGAATATTGCTACCTTTGAGATGGCCCGAAGTGCACTGATCACGATAGATATCAAACTCGCATTTGAGGTTCTATGATGGTAATTTACTTCAAATGATACGTCTTTGTACTTCTGGACTTTCTCGTTCTCTGGCTTCACAATATTCTAGTCTGCAGGTGCAGCTACGTCGATGAAGGTTCATTCTGCAGGTACAGCTACGTCGATGAAGGCCCTTTCGTAAGAGAGTAATACCTGGTATGTTATGTTGCAGATACTTATTTGAATAGATTGGCATATCCCAGGTGAGTTACACCTGATCATTCTCTGCCTCTGGCAAAGGTTTGTGCTGATACCATTGGTTAGACCTTTCTAGCCCATACTTCCTGCACATCTCCCAAAATATTCGCACTGTCACTTTACCCATTCACGATGGCTGTATAATATCTTACCTGAAGCGTTGATACCTCTGACCAGGTTTTTTTCCATTCAGCTTAGATCCAGCTTCTTCACTCTTCTAGTATATTCAGAAGAAATCTTTCTCTTCATCTTGGTGTTCATCATTTGGCCTAATGATAAGACACCAAGATATTTTTAACCCTCTCCGTTCACTTTTCTTATGCACTTACCATCTAGAAGTTGTACTTCATTTCTTTCTACTTTTCATTTCAATAACAACACATTGAATTAAACCAAATGTTATCTGAAGAAAATTCGTTATCTGAAGAAAATTCGTACGGCCTTAATAAGCGACTCCAGTTGACCTCTGATAGCTCGGTAATGCTTCAAATTGTCCATTAACAGCAGGTGGTTAATTGGTCCCATATTTCCCGCAGCGTGTGACCAGCTCTAGTTTACTTCGGAACCATGGAGAGCGGTAACATACTAACAATAAACGGCAGTGGGGACACGGAGTTTCCTTGAAAGATTACCTTCTTGATATCATCTTATCCAATTTCCCTTCCACCTGCCTTCAAACTTGTCTTCCAGTTCCTCATACTGTTTTTGAGTAAATATAGATTTTTTGTTGCCACAACCATCTTCAGACATTTTAGAATTTGAGTGAGGGACCATATCGTAAGCCTCCTTATAGTCAATCCAAGATATTGATAAAGTTGACAACCTTCTCTGACAGTTCTTCAAAATCGCTTTGTCTATCAACTGATCCTTTGTTCTTCGTGACACCTTCCTGCAGCCCTTCTGGTCATCTGCTCGTAGTCCATTTCTTTCACGATGGCTGTACTATATCTTACTCATTATTCCAGTTAAAAGCTTCCACATCATAGATAAACAATCAGTCGGATGATAATTTTAGCATCGGCGCCCTTGGATGGGTCATTCTGGATCAACACAGTTCTGCCTTTGAACACCCATTCTGTTACAATTCCATCGAGCACACGTCCTTGCAAGAGTTTTTGTAGCATAGGAAGTAGATTCGTCAATCCCGTGAATTCCAAGCTCTGAACTAGGTCCAGGACAGCTACCTTCCAGTTTCTAAGCTTACAAACTCCTGCTTTTACATCTTCCAGCGTGATGGTAATGTCTTCTTATATCACCATGTCACTGAATTCTTCTTCCACGTCTTGCAACCAGGGCCCCCTCTTCTGTTTGACTTCCTCTGACGAGATGTTGCCTCTGTGGAATCAGCTAACTCTGTCTATTCCCTGTCTCCATCCAGAGTCTCGTAGAACAGATTCTGATTTGTTCTGAAAAGTTTATTTTGTTTGAACTGTGCGCATCATTCTTCTTCTCTTTTGGTCTTACACTCCACTCGCTTTGGTTTTTTGCTTTAACTTATCATCTTCATTACCATCCTCTCTTCATGACTATCCTCTTTTCATGACTAATATTGCACACTTATTTATGCCAAATTACAAGCCTATATCTTTGATGAAGAGTCCATTCGTACTAAAAAGCTTCAGATCATCCATATAGAGCAAATGGTTAATTTTTCCCTTACTACCTCTGCCATTGCCTTCCTTAATATTAAATATACTCAATATAAGAAAAATCTTTCAGCTTCCTGAGATAACTTACATTAAGTCATAGTTTTATTTCCTTGTTTTTGCTGCTTCTTAATTCCTTCTTCGTGATAGTTTTCAGATTTGATCTATCTTCCGACAGCTCGCTGTCACACGTCCATGCTAATTTCGTATGTTATTGGGTAAACAGGGTATTCGCATTGAAATTCCGTTATGTTGATAC
>NC_068990.1:41157586-41158101 GCF_001194135.2 Octopus bimaculoides | reverse complement strand
GGTTGACTGGTTGGTCGGTCGGTCAGTAGGTTGGTTGGCTGGTTGGTCGGTCGGTCGGTTGGCTGGTTGATCGCTTGCTTAGACAGTTGGTTGGTTGGTTGGTCGGTCGTTTAGTTGGTTGGAAGGTAGTTAGGTCAGTGGTGATATAGGAAATTTTAGGTTAGCTACTTCAACAATATTACAGACAAAGGCTTTTTAAAAACCATTAAAGACAATAACAATTCTAACAACAACAAAGCAGGCGAATAAATACCACATTATAACCTCACTCCTTTTCTGTTTTGTAGACTGATTGAAAATGAGCCAAACATTTGTTTTGAGTCCATTAACGACCGGTGTTACCCGAGACATGTCATCCATTATTTATTATCTCTGCTGCAATCTTTACGCTCTTTATAACAATTGGTAATACAATATCTACATAACTCATTGATATATATATATGTGTGTGTGTGTATGTGTGTGTGTGTGTGAGTGTATGTATATGTATGTATGCATATATATATATATATATG
>NC_068990.1:41154976-41157172 GCF_001194135.2 Octopus bimaculoides | reverse complement strand
TATATATGTATATATATATATGTATATATATATGCATATATATATATATATATGCATATATATATATATATGTGTGTGTGTGTGTGTACGTGAGTATGTAAATATGTATGTGTAACATATAGATGAACGCATACATACGCATGTATATATGCATATGTGTATATATGAATACACACACACATATTTATATATACACACACATGCTTGTATACATAAGTGCAGATATATGTATGTACATGTCTATATATATATATATATATATATATATATATATATATAAATATGTGTGCGTGTATATATATATATATATATATATATCGCCGTTTGATATGTGTATGAATATGTATACTTATTAAGTATGCATATGCATTAGTTATTTTTTCATTCAAAATAACTTGAAGATAATTAAAAGTTTATAACCAGGCATGTTGGTCATGTTGGTGATTTTAATCTGTTACTTTACTATATATATACACGCGCATACTGACGAACACACACAATCACTTACATGTACTCTCCCTCACACTCACTCGTAAACATTTCATGATTCTGTTTGACTAACAGGACAACTAACTAGTTGTATTTGTCGTGCTAATGCTGTAGATAATAAAATACATTTATGATATATTTATAGTACACAGTTGTACTTGGATTTAGCGGCGAGAAAGTGTGAATTCCCTGACGTTATCTGCTCTCGATTCTTATATGAAGAAGTTGCTCTTCCTCAGTGCAGAGTTCCCTATTGCCGAAACAACTGTAAGCTAATGAAGTTGCTTGCATTAACTCTTGTGCTTTTCTATTCTTTTTTGTATGTATGTTGTATGTATGTATGTATGTATGTATGTATGTATGTATGTATGTATATATGTATCTATCTAACTATCTATCTATCTATGTGTATCTCTCCCCATCTCTCTCTATCTATCTATATGTGTGTGTACAGAGATAAAGAGATAGATAAATACATTCATACATATATGAATATATATATAAATTATACACACACACACACACACACACACACACACACACACACACACACGAACTCAAACATATATCTCTGAGGACAGATATAAGCAGGTATTTAGTTTCTGTGTATGTGTATGTATGTAGTTGTTCATAAATATACACATAATATTATGTATACACTTATATACTCACACATATAAACACAGATATGTATACATATACATACGTTAGTGCTTATGTATGTACATATAGTTGGTTATACTGGCACAAGTTTCTATCCGTCAGTATGGCAAATGTGCTGCTGCATTATTCTTATAGTTTATCTTTGTCCGTCTGGATGTGTGTATATCTATATATAAAATATATGTGTGGGTGTGTGTATATATGTGTGAGTTTATGTGTGAATGTGTACGTGTCTATCTGAACGTGTACATGCGTATGCGTATATGTGTGTATATATGGGTGGGTGGGGTATACATATATTGTCCATTAACTTTGCCGTCTCGACATTTAATTATTAATGATTAAACTTGAAAGCTCTTCAGACAAAACTACGAATGAAATTACTTTCCAACATTATACATATATATAATATATACAGACACGCATATGTGCATATATGCGTACATACACACTCACATCCATAATTATACACACACTTTGAAAACAGATACACACACTCATATATTAATTAATTAATTAGCAAAGCACTATAAAGTTCCACATATCTTTTCAAATAATTTGGAATATAATCTACGGTATATCATTTTTTGATAAACATACAATATTAATCTCGCTGAGAAAATGAACGAAGTAGGTTCACCGTATATTAGCTTCTCTCCCTGGTCAGAGAGAAAAATATTAATTCTGTGTAAGGGCATTGTTTACTAATTAAAAAGTGGTTAAAATTTTATGCTCCTAAAAAAAAATATATGTTACGTTTCACTTTCATAATCGTATGAAGAGCGGGTTAGTGAAAACTGGAGTAATGATTCGTGAATGTTCAGTTGCCAGTAGATTACTTAATACTTTCGGCATTGGGTACCCCGTAGTCCACCCCGCTGTTGTCATTTAATCTCTTACTCACGCGCACACGCACACACGCATACACACACACACACTCATACACACATACTCGCACACATTGTGTGCGAGTGTATGTATGAGTGTGTGTGTGTGTGTATGCGTTGTGTGTATATATATATATATATATATATATATATATAT
>NC_068990.1:41151453-41154827 GCF_001194135.2 Octopus bimaculoides | reverse complement strand
GGGTAGGGTACGCAACAATTTAAATAATTCAGATTTGTAAAAAATTTGGTAAAATGTGAAAATAACTGTACCAATATATATAACTGCAGCTTAAGATATAATTTACACACACACACACACACACACACACACGTATACACATATACAAACATGCACACATACACACACACAAACACACAAACACACACACACATAGGGAAACATACAAATACACACACGGTACTATAACAGTTTAGATTTCGTGAACCCACGGCCTTTCAACACTTTGCCAAACGACCTCAAAGATCTACGTCTACCTGAAATATGTAAAAGAGAAATAAATGTGTCCAAAGAAACTTTGGATAAATGTTTATCTAAGGTACCAGGTGAAGTCACATCGAAGAAAGAAGCACAAAGAGAAGCAATGTCCAACCCGCTACTTCAGCAGAAACAGTTTCGGAAGGAGGAGGATGAGGGGGAGGAAGAGAGAGTGAGAGAACCGAAAAGGGAGTTTGAAATAAATACCAATCACAACTAAAGGTGGTACCTCAGCATGTAGGAATCAAGCTACGCATCCACCGTTGGACGTATGACTGCAATACATAACAAAATTGTGTGTGTTATTATTCAAAAGTGCATTTGCATTTGATGAAATTTGTGAAGGTGACTTATTTCCAAATTTCTCAAATCTTCAACTCAGAGATCCAGAACAAAATGTTCTTCACACTTGCAAGATTCTAATTTGACAGTTAGTTATTGGTGTAGTGATGTCACAGCAATTCATTCCATATGTAAGACATTGGTTCGATTAGTAGCGGTTACATTTCATATCTTTTGCCTTTCATCCTTTCGGGGTCGATAAATTAAGTACCAGTTACGCACTGGAGTCGATGTAATTGACTTAATCCCTTTGTCTGTCCTTGTTTGTCCCCTCTATGCTTAGCCCCTTGTGGGTAATAAAGAAATCAGAAACGTTAGCACGCCGAGCGAAATGCTTAGCGGTGTCTTTACGTTCTGAATTCAAATTCCGCCGAGGTTGACTTCGCCTTTCACCCTTTCAGTGTCGATAAATTAAGTACCAGTTGCGTACTATGGTCGATCTAATTGACTGGCCCCCTCCCTCAAAGATTCGGGCCTTGTGCCTAGAGTAGAAAAGAATATTATCTCTCTTTAACAACTTATATTATTAACAACTTGACATTCGATGTGAGTGCGCGCCCGCACACGCATGCACACAGATATATTCTCAAATGCATATCTTATCAAGCACTCATAAGCATTCGCACACAAAATCTAAAAGTAGACCCAATAAAAAAAATGAGAACGCAAAAGAAAAACAAATGCAGGGTGAGGAGGTTTGAGGGAGATTTAACTACCATAATTTACCCCTATTTCAGCGACTCTGAGCCAAAATTAGAAATCATTAGTTTTCAGTCCAGTGTTTTATATCAGCTGCAATAATTATCAAACTAATTTGACATTTTATCTAAACCAGTTATTGTAAAACACATACACAAATACAAAGCTCTTATGTGGTCAACGAAATTGCTAAAAATAACAGCTAATTATCATTCAAATCACACCCTTAAGAAAAGGTCACTTTCGATGATGGAACCCCATGTTTCCTGCAGTCAGGACAAAAAGTATTGTGACGGTTGAAATTCCTTTGATCATAGACATGCTAAATGAGAACTGACTCGGGGTTTTAAAAAAAGACAGTGTAAAAATAACAATTGTTAGGTGTTTTCTTTTTTAATAATTTCAGTTTTTTAAATTCAAAAATTGCTTCTATTTAATCTCCATGTAAATTAGGGGTTAAAAATCTACAATTAAAGAAGTACCACGTGATTTTCGTCCTCTAAGTTACAAGGAGTATCATGGGAGTACCTTTCAGTTCTGATGTATTAAAAATATACGCAGGCGTTAAATGTTACTCAGTTTGCTTGCTTGCTGGCACTCCGTCGCTTACGACGTCGAGGGTTCCAGTTGGTCCGATCAACGGAACAGCCTGCTCGTGAAATTAACGTGCAAGTGGCTGAGCACTCCACAGACACGTGTACCCTTAACGTAGTTCTCGTGGATATTCAGCGTGACACAGTGTGACAAGGCTGACCCTTTGAATTACAGATACAACAGAAACAGGAAGAAAGAGTGAGAGAAAGTTGTGGTGAGAGAGTACAGCAGGGTTCGCCACCATCCCCTGCCGGAGCCTCGTGGAGCTTTAGGTGTTTTCACTTAATAAACCCTCACAACGCCCGGTCTGGGAATCGAAACCGCGATCCTATGACCGTGAGTCCGCTTCCCTAACCACTGGGCCATTGAGCCTCCATTGTTACACAGTAATACTTTAATTAAAGCAAAATCATCTTTACCTCCGCAACAACACCAACAATAACAATTACAACACAAACACTACAACGACAAAAAATATATCACCTAATAACTACGTCGACGACAAACAAGTGACAGCAAAATCACAACAGCTATCATTACAACTACCACGGTTACTAACATCATCGCTATCAACTGCATCTCCACCAACAGCATCATCAGCCACACCACAACCACTACCACCAACAAGAACAAACATAATCAAGAGTCCTACCACCATCATCGGTAGCATCAATAACAACAACAATAGCAACCACCCCAGCACCATTAACCACCACCTCCGCTACAACAGCAACACTAACAATAGCAACAGCACAGCCACCATAAGTATCAACACCACTACCACTACTACTAAAGCCACCATAGTTGACTCCTTCGCACAACCATCTCCACCATCATCACCATAACGCCATCTTCACCTTAACACCATCACCGCCAACACCACCGCTATCACATCGACCTTCGTAAATTATTGCTACAACCATCACTACAATAGCCATCACCACCATCTCCACCAGCACACCAATAACCACCACCACAACAACCCCTACCCCACTCCGACCACCACTACTACCACCACCACTATTAACAACCACATAACCACCTACACAATCAACACCACTACCACCATCACCAGTACTAGCGATTCGTGAAGGGAGTCCTCGTCATTGGGCTTGAGCTGCTAGAAATAGCAACCAAATTTCTTTCCCATCACAAACTACATTTGTCAATGTATTCCTTGATATACCTTTCTCCAAAGTTAGACAGGTTTTGCCTTGGGCTAAACAGTAGCAAGAAAAAACACAATAATAATAACAAGAATAGCAAAGATTAAAACCAATTTTGCTTTTTACCTATAAACTCTCAGTATTATTGTAATTTAAAAGAAGTTCATATCTTTCTCTAATTTTGTGTATTGTGTTCCTTTTCATTTCTAGATTTCTGCTACTTCACCAGTCAATCTCTCTCTCTCTCTCTCTCTCTCTCTCTCTCTCTCTCTCTCT
>NC_068990.1:41150590-41151303 GCF_001194135.2 Octopus bimaculoides | reverse complement strand
CACACACACACACACACACACACACACACACACACACACACACACACACACACACACACACGCTCACACCGTAAGCAGCATATGAAAAGCAGGCCATTTGATTTATGAATAACGCCTCATTCACCAATTCACTGTTTCATCTCCCCCCAACAACAACAACAATCTCTGTTCTTTTAAAATAACTCTCTGCACACTTTCTCTATTCACATCCCACTAACAAGCCCATCTCTCCTTCCACTGTCACTCCTACTGTGCCTCAACTTCCAGAACCCGCACTAAATACTACTAACCCAGTTCTTCCGTCCCAGACTGCAACGCTTTTCAATTCAGTTCCGGCCCACGTATTTCCTGCACAGATTGACCTAGAGATGTTCAAGTTGAATATCAACCAAATCGATCTCTTATGTCTAAAGGTCATGCAAAGGCCAAGGACACTGCTCCCCTCCTTTGATTATTCTATCATTGAAGAGAAAGAGAGACTTTCTTTTATCTTTAAGAGTTCGTCTTTATTTAGTTTCAATTAATCCATTCTGTCGAAGTACGCATGGCTGTGATGTTAAGAAGTTCCCTTCGCATGTATGTGGTTTTCGGTTCGTCCCCGCAACGTAATATCTAGGACAAGTGCCTTTAGTTTCTATTTTAATCTCTGGATGGAAACTGTGAGGAAGTTCGTCGTGTAGACACACACATCCCCATATATATATATATATATA
>NC_068990.1:41146226-41150386 GCF_001194135.2 Octopus bimaculoides | reverse complement strand
ATATATATATATATATATATATATACACGTATTTATATTTATGTATAACAAATGTGAATATCTTCGAAATCAAAGAATAGGAGGTTAACTATGGGCATCTGCTTCGAAATCTCCAGCTTCTATATCCAGATTATAATTCACATTTTAACAATAATAATTTGTGCACTTGGTTTTGTGAGTAAATATCCAAGTGAAAAACTGAATAAGCTGGGTTTTTCAGAAAAAAATCAAACAGCTAATTCATAAATACAATCCACAAGTGGAACAGTAAACAAAATGCGAGATTGTTCTCAAGTTTAAAATGTGAAATTTTGTTCGCTTTATACATTCTAGTGACGGAGTTATGCATCTGAGTTAGAAACCAGCTCCTTTCTCACAAGTAGATTTCAAAGAATTAAAAGCCGGAGAATAAGAATATATACATACATACATACATCGGAAGGATAGCCCTGAGGTCAGAGAGATAAGAACCTATAGGATGGTAGAGGCAATAGCGACTCAGTATGGAACTGTAGTGGAGGAATGTCTCAGTGAAAACCTCCTTAAAATATAAACATAATAAGCCAGAGAGCGATTTTGGACTGAGAACAGAAATTATGTATAGAGTAGGTCAGGTTTATGCCTTTAAGTATTGGGGCACTGAGATATGTAACAAATTACCTAAGCATCAATCATGAGAAATTAGGTTCCTCAAAACCAGAAAAGTGAAAACTAATTAGAAGATTACAGATACAAGCCATTAATGGAACTGTAAACATTTGTAAACATTTCCTTAAGTTTAATATTTAAGTATATATGCGCATGTCGAGATGACAAGTTGTTTACATGAGACTGCATACATGAAACAACACACTCACAAACATGCACAAATACCTTGTTATGCTGTTGAAATTTCAATGAAGGAGTATTGGATCTTCGGTAGAAACCGATTCTTTCTCTATCGGCAAGAGATCTTGAAATAAAACTGAATAATAATAATATACATACATACATACATACATACATACATACATACATACATACATACATGCATACATACATACACACATACATACGTACATACATACATCATACTTTTATGCATGCATATATGCGACGGAGAACCATGTGCACACACATATACATAAATATGTGTGTTTGTGATTACTTGTATTTGCAGAACCCTGTCTTATGTCTGTGTTTATGTTGACGCCCCATGGGCTAAAGCTCATTAAAATAAAAATGCCAGACATCAAAATGTGAACATGGATTTTTTTAAAAAGCCCCTAACGTGGTTGCTTCAGCATGGCCTGAATCCAAAGAGTGAAATATGTAAAAGTAAGCATGTTCGATATGTTTTAATTCACGATTTAGCAACGTCACTGTGGTTGAAATTTATACCTCTCCAGCCATAGAACACACAAGTTTAACATCTGCCATACTTGAGTACATTCATCCAACGAATCAGCCAACACATGCTTATTAAACTTGCTACAAACATTATTCAAATATCTCTTAAATCGCACCTAATTGTGTTTCAAGATGATGGATACTTTAGACAATATAGTTCATTATACATAAGGCCATCCGGCGGTCAAAATTTACCATGCAATCTACGCATATATGTTCAGCCATGGGCAAGATCTTTTTCTTTTTTTTTTCTTTTTGTTTGGGAAAATCTGGCAGTTACCTCTGCCTTTTCTCAATGCCACTTATGTTTATTATCCTCAGGATAAGACGCTGACTTAGGCCGGTTCAGCGTGGTACTGGTATCATCGAAACAGATATCGCAAGACATTTTAGCCGATTCTATAGCAGTTCCGACAGTCCACGGCTCTGAATTGGTAATGTTTATGGAACCCCCAAAGAATAAAAGATATGTTGACCTCCACCATATTTGAACTCAAAGTGCAGAGAGAATCGAGACAAATACCGCGGGGCATTCTATCCAACGCCCTAACGATGCACTATGGTTGAAAAAGATAAGACGTGATGGTCAAAGTTGGAACGCGTTCGGTCATAGTTTGCTTGACTTGGGGCTAAACGACAATGACAACAACATGTAAAATATCATCTTTAAAGTTGACCAAACGATCACAGAAAATTACTGGAACATTCAACACATTCACAGATTTCATTTTTTGCAGTTTTTCTTTCCTCTTACTCCATATTCTTACTCCTTTACTTGTTTCAGTCATTTGACAGCGGTCATGCTGGAGCACCACCTTTAGTGGAGCAAATCGACCCCACGACTTACTCTTTGTAAGCCTAGTACTTATTGTATCGGTCTCTTTTACCGAACCGCTAAGTTACGGGGACGTAAACACACCACCATCGGTTGTCAAGCGATGTTGGGGAGGGGGGACAAACACAGACACACAAACATATACACACATATATATACATATACATATATACGACAGGCTTCTTTCAGTTTCCGGCTACCAAATCCACTCACAAGGCTTTGGTCGGCTCGAGGCTATAGTAGAAGACACTTGCCCAGTGGGAATGAACCCGGAACCATGTGGTTGGCAAGCAAGCTACTTACCACACAGCCACTTCTGTGCCATTTCGAACATCCTCACACATATATATGAAAACACACACACACACACAATTCTTCTTCATTTCCTCTTGCTATATTCGTCTTTCACCTTCCATTCTACTACTACTACTACTACTACTACTACTACTACTACTACTACTACTACTATTACTACTACTATTACTACTACTACTACTACTATCACCTTTCCTTATCCCTTTCCTTTGCCTGTTCCACTTCCGCCTTTCCAATCACCTCTCCCTTCTCTTACTAACAATATTTGACTCACTACTCAATAATTGCTCTCTCTACCAACTTTAATACAACTGACTCATTACTACTGTATATTGAGGCCAATATTGCTGATACTGATGATGGTGATGATGGTGATGATAATGATGACGACGATGACGACTATAACAATGACGGCGACCACGACGATGGCGATAACGATGATCATGATGACGACGATGGCAATGTTGTTGATTGTAATGATGATGATGACGACGACGAGGACGATGATGACGATCATGATAGTGATCGTGATGACAGCAATCCCCAGAAGTGAGTTAGCTGAATCTTTTGAACATAAAATGACTTAATGTATTCAGTTACGTCCCTTTACATCTTATTTTTAATCAGCACCGAGATGGACTTTGCCATTCGTTCTTCCAGAGTTGATAAAATAAAGTTCCATGCAAGTGTTGGAATTGATTTAATTGACTGTGTCCCTGTACTAGCAAGCAATTGGCTGGCCATGATACAGCTGAACTTTTAAATGGCTCCTAAAACTTTCGGTATGCCATAGCTAGTATGATATAAATTCCTCAAATGATTCTTAATAATCGTTCCTGTTGGATTAGCAGTATTAATTCGAAGTTCACCCACAGCACCCGGGATCAGAGAAATACACTACAGAAGCCATTAGTCACTAAGTATACTGAAACCTGCAATCGCCCAAGGAAATTAGAAACTATTACAAGAGAGAAAGAGAGAGTGTGTGTGTGAGAGAGAGAGAGAGAGAGAGAGAGAGAGAGAAAAGTCTAAATGGCAAGTTCGAGAGAGAGAGAGAGAGAGAGAGAGAGAGAGAGAGAGAGAGAGAGAGAGAGAGAGAGAGAGAGAGAGTGAGAGAGAAGTCTAAACGGAAGGATCTAGAGACATAAGGGAGAGGTTTTTTGCCAACTGTGAAAGAATATAAATTGATTATTTGATTGATCGAATGATTGACTGATTGATTGATAAAACCAAATAGAAAAGTATAAACATCATAAAATCTCATTAACACTGTGTAACACGATTTTTGCCCTTGGGTAGCGACTGTTGCTTCCTGTTTTCTTACCACTGGAAAGTATGAAAATCGCTAATATTCCTTTCAAATTTTGCTTTTGTTAAATTAATTCAAGCCCCAAAGAATTTCTCTCAACACATGGCTATGATGCTCCTTCACTACTGCTCATGATCACAGATGCACATATTGTCAGCCACTAAGGGGCATACTCAAGTGGTTAAGGTTAAGCAAATGACGAGCAATTTTATGGTATTGAGCAGAATATTTGCCATAACGATATTTCTGCTTCAGCAACTCATCGCTGAATCTCTCTGAAATGTAATGGAAAATAGGCCAATTTCAGAACAT
>NC_068990.1:41137087-41143350 GCF_001194135.2 Octopus bimaculoides | reverse complement strand
TATATATATATATATATATATATATATATGTATCTATGTATGTATGTCATATATATATATATCTGCAGCTCTCTGTATGCATGTATATGTGAATGTATTTATCTATATGTTGTGTATGTGTGTATCTATATTAGTGTATATGTATGTTTACGATATATGTATACTCATCTATGTATGTATATACATATCTACATGTAAATATAAACGCTATCTAGTGTACTGAGAACTTTTTTGTTGTTCCAAATGTATACGTACAAACATACATACATACATACATACATGCGTGCATGCATACATACATACATACATACATATATACATAAATACATATATACTTACATATATACTTACATACATACTTGTATGCATGCGTACAAACAAACATAAACGCGCATACACACACGCACACATGCACATACACACATGCACATTCTCTTATAAATGTTAGCTAAGCGGCTGCGACCATGCTGGAGTTCCATCATAGCTGTGACTTCAGCTTCACGTTTATGTGTTCATTGAGACTGCATGACATGTTTCTTTGCATCTGTGTAACCGAGGTGAGTAATATCCCATGCTCTCATTTCTGGAGTATCCATACTAATTTCTGAATGAGTAGACTTATTCCTGAAACGAGAACAATCTAGTTATGATGTACAGCCATTTTGGTTTCACCCATCGAATGTATCGTACCTCGTTCTGTTGTGTGACAATGATGTACAATCACGTCCAGCTGAACTATTCAATAGATGACATTGCAGTTTGCAGTATGATACTGGATGATCGTGTCTGCCTGTGTATAACAACAGAGTTTATCAGAGACCACATCACTGATGAACAAGCTGGACTTAGTCGACATAAGGCGGCTTGCAGGCAGCATGGCGGTGAGCTGGCAGAATCGTTAGTATGCCGGACAAAATGCTTAGTGGAATTTCATTTGTCTTTTCGTTCTCAGTATAAATTCTTCCGAAGTTGACTTTGTCTTTCATCCTGTCGAGATTGATAAAATAAGCACCAGTTGAGCACTGGGGTGGATGTGGTCAACTGGCTCTCTCCCACAAAGTTTCAGGCCTTGTGACTATTATAGACGGAACTTAACTGTAGGTAAGGCGATGAGCTGGTGGAAGTGTTAGAGCGTCCGACAAAATGGTGGTATTCCTTCTGTCTTTTGAAGTACTGAGTTCATATCCCACACAGGTCAACCCTACAGTTCTTAAAGGATGCGATGAAATGCAGTACCAGAGGAATACTAGGATCGATGATATTGACTAACCTCCTCTTCGGCTTGTTTCTGAATCAAAAGCAGTTTTTAATTATGGTAGTAGTAGTAGTAGTAGCATTAGTAGTAGTAGTCGTAGTAGTAGTGGTAATTCTTTGAGATTTACCGAAGACAGCTTGCAACACGACATAAGAATTTTTATAACAATGGCTATGTCTAACTACTTGTGCTTGTGTGTGTGTGTGTGTGTGTGTGTGTGTTATATATTTGCGTTAATTTTTATCAAACGATAGAAGTATTGTTCTTGTTTAGTTCAAGATCAAGGTCTGATTAAGCAGACCTACGACTAAATCCACTCCTTATATGACAATCCTTTATTTTCATTAATGATAATCTCGGCTACATTATTCCTTTTTTAAAGTGAAAAAGAAAATATTGATTTCAGGGATATTTGACTGCAATATCTAGCAAAAGTTATATCTACGCAATAGCTTGCAGACATCATTTATATATATAGTGTTCCTCACGTGATATTTGCTGCCATGCAGTGGTAATGCTCTATAGTCGGTTGTCTAGACACTGCGATGATAATATGGAACACGATAATTTAAAAAATATGTAATTTGGCTTTTTTCATCCGATGTTCAAGTCAGTGAATGAAATTAAGAAAGGTTCAAATATTAAACTTCTCTCAGGATTATTATTGTTATATAGTATCATTGCAGTATTATTGTAAATAATTTCATGGAACTGAATTTAGATTCTATTTAATTTTAGCGATGACTAAACTATGATTATACGACGAACATGTTCTTGCGTATATTAAAATAAAAATAATTGACTTTATGTAGATATATAAAGACAGCATGAAGACAAAATTTTCTTTCATTATCTTTGAATTCAATTCTAAACAGTCAGCTTAAAAATAGGTAAACAGACAGTTTATGGAATATAACATACACACTTAACGCGCGCGCACACACCCAGACGTACGCACACACCCAGATGTACGCACACACACAGACGTACGCACAAATTAAAATATTCTTTTCTACTTTAGGCATAAGGCTCGAAATTTTTGGGGAGGGGGCCAGTCGATTAGATCGACCTCAGTATGCAACTGGTACTTAATTTATCGACTCCGAAAGGATGAAAGGCAAAGTCGACCTCGACGGCATTTGAACTCAAAACACAAAGACAGACAAAATACCGCGAAGCATTTTGCCCGACGTGCTAACGTTTATTATTTCTTTATTGCCCACAAGGGGCTAAACATAGAGGGGACAAACAAAGACAGACAAAGAAATTAAGTCGATCACATCGACCCAAGTGCGTAACTGGTACTTAACTTATCGACCCCGAAAGGATGAAAGGCAAAGTCGATCTCGGCGGAATTTGAACTCAGAACATCACGGCAGACAAAATACTGCTAAGCATTTCGCCCGGCGTGCTAACGTTTCTGCCAGCTCGCCGCCTTGCACACGATAAAATATTGCAAATGGTACAGCAGCGTAGTACTCCATGATATCGCGCACCAGGATAAGACGAATGGGTAATTTATCATTCAAAACACAAGTTATTCAAACATTATTTCCTAAATGATTTCGTTTGACCTTTAGTCTCCAAATTTGAAGATTCCTGAGTTTGGGGCTTAGTTATAATATTGTTGATGACAGTATGGATTCGATGATACTGTCAATAGCTTAAAAAAAATAATTAGTAGTAATTATTGATTATTAACGGAATAGTTGTGATATCATCAACATATTGGTGTAGGCGTGGCTGTGTGGTAAGAAGTTTGCTTCCCAGCCACATAGTGCTAGGTTCAGTCCAACTGCGTGGAAACTTAGGCTGGTGTTTTCTGCTACAGCACAGGGCAGACCAAAATTTGCGAGTGAATTTGGTAAACAGAAACTGAAAGAAGCTCGACATGTGTGTGTGTGAGAGAGAGAGAGAGAGAGATGGAGAGAGAGAGAGAGATGGAGAGAGAGAGAGAGAGATGGAGAGAGAGAGAGATGGAGAGAGAGATGGAGAGAGAGAGAGAGAGAGAGAGATGTTTGTGTTTGTTCCCCAGCACCACAAGACAACCGCTGTTGTTTTATTTATGTCTGCGTAAATAGTGACCTATAGAATAGGTACCAGGCTTTTAAAAAATAGGTACTGGAGTTAATTAGTTTGATTAAATCCTTCAAGGCAGTTTTCCAGTATGGCCACTGTCGAGTGACTGAAACGAGTAAAAGAAAAAGATACGGCAATACAATTATTTTCTGACAAGAAGGGAAGTAAATGCGTGTGTAGTTTTGAGTTGGTGAAGGTCTGTCGCGGAGGCAGTGAGTTACAGAAATCATGATATAATATAATCTAAGCGTCCAATGTGCAGTAACGTTACTCGTTGCTAGTGCTGTCGTCTCAGCCCAGTGACGATACACATCGAATGGGTTTATAACACACTTGGAGGATCCCACAAATTCATGGTTCCATATGTCATACTTCCGCCTGGTTCAGAAGCATATTGTACTTTCATATAGGCAATATCGAAGAACGTGGAGGCGCAATGGCCCAATGGTTAGGGCAACGGACTCGCGGTCGGATGATTGCGGTTTCGATCCCCAGAACGGGCGTTGTGTGTGTTTATTGAGCGAAAAGACCTACAGCTCCACGAGGCTCCGGCAAGAGGTGGTGGCGACCCCTGTTGTACTTTTTCGCCCCAACTTTCTCTCACTCTTTCTTCCTGTTTCTTGAATAACGCTGCGATGAACTGGCGTCCTGTCCAGCTGGGAGGAACACATGCGCCATAGAAACCAGGAAACCGGACCCATGAGCCTGGCTAAGGCTTTAAAAGGACGCATAAAAAAAGAAATAATAATATCGAAGGACAGAGTTTCAGTCTGGACATATATTCACACCACAATCCAATCTATTTCTGTATGACTGTTCTTGATGGTGGTGGTGGTGGTGTTGGTGGTAGTGGTTAACGGCTGCTCAGCTCTGATTGACTAATCATTATGAGTAAAGACGTTCCAAATATTACCATCCTGTCTTTTTGCATATCAAAAACGATACTGCACGGCATATCTTTTCTCTTTTTAAGGCTGGGATTGAATGTAAATTAATATTATTTAATTACTATTTCTAGCGGTGCTAATTACTATATGGTGGGCTACTTGTGCATTCTATTGGTGGCCACACCAGACGTGGGTGTGACAGTTTCTATTCATTCCTTTACACAACCATTAGCAATGTATATCGCAGTATTTACAGGGCTAATGAGATTAATGATTAAACCTGCAGCCATTCATGTAAGTGGGATTGTTTTTTAATATTTGTCTGAGCTGAGTAAGGGGAATAAAAGTTTAAGGGGTCTATAATACTAGAGTTCTGGGGTGAGGAGGTTTCAAGATATGTTCAGCATACTTACGGGTTTGTGGGTAGTGACGAGGAAGCTTTGTTTTAATAACAATGGTGATGGTGGCGTCAGCAGCAACAGCAGCAGCAGCAGCAGTAGCAGTAGTAGTAGTAGTAGTAGTAGTAGTAGTAGTAGTAATGGTGGTGGAGGTGATGGTCGTTGTGATGGTGTCGTGATGGTAGTAGTAGTAGTAGTAGTAGTAGTAGCAGATGCAGCAGCAGCAGAGTTGCTTTATTTGTTGGTCCTGTGTAAAGAGAATTTTGAATCGGAAAACTTGTTTTTTCTTTCATCATTTACTGACCTTGTAAAAGTGGCGAGCTGGCGCAGTCGTTAGCACGCCGGGCGAAATGCTTAGCGGTATTTCGTCCGTCTTCATGTTCTGTGTTCAAATTGCACCGAGGTCGACTTTTCCTTTCGGGTTTGATAAATTAAGTACCAGTTACACACCGGAGTCGAATAATCGACTAGCCCTCTCCCTAAAATTTCAGGATTTTTTTTTACTTTTTGTAAAAAGGATTATCCATTGACCTTTACATTATAGCCAGCTACAATTTGTACGTAGTGTTGTTATTGTTGTTTTTGTTATTGTTGCTGGGGTTTAACTTGTTACTGTCGTTGTTTATTGCCATTATTGTTAGCGTTTGTGTTTGTTGTTCACCTTGATGCTATTTAATATGATTGTTGCTATTTACCTTGACACAATATTGTTTCTTGCTCGTCAGAGCATCGGAAATACTTGGCAGTATTTTTTTTTTTCTAGTTGCTTACAGTTTGATCCCAAATCCCGCCGAGAAGGACCTTTTGCCTGTCAATTTTTTTCAGGGGTCGATAAAATAAAGTACCCGCCAAAGTATGAAAGCCAATGGTATCCACCAAATCCATTACCTAAATTGTGGTTCAATCACCGACAGTATTATCATTACAACTATCATTTACTTGCTTATGTTATGGTTGTTGATGTTGATGTTGTTGTTGTGTTCATTGTTATTGACCTTCGCACAACATATAATACTGTTGTTATTATTCACTTTATTATTACAGCAGCCACTATTATTACTTTCGTTGTTGTTATGGTAGTTATTATAAAGTTATTCTTTTTTTTACCTCGTTATTACAGATGTTATTCATATTGTCATTATAACTGGTGCTGTCGTTGTTGTTGTTGTTGTTATGGACGTTGTTGCTGTTGTTGTTGTTACTCCCTCCTATCATTACTTTTGTTGTTGTTCTGAGTGACCTTCATGTTATTGTGGATACTGGTTTTGATGTAATTGATATTGTTGATAGTCATATTGCCATTATAACTGTCTATTATTAATGTTGTTATTGTTTTTGGTGTTATTAATGTTGTTATTGATTTTTGTTGTTCTTTGCTAACGTTTGTTTTATGGTGGTTGGTAGAATGCTTCTGTTTTTTTTTTATTATTATTATTGCTGTTGTTGTTGTTACGATGTTGACGTTTTACCGTCTTACTACAGTTGCAATTGTTGATGTTGTTGGTCTTGTTACACTTGTTTTAGTATTTTGTTATTACTGACCTGCTTGTTGTCGACGCTACTCTCGTAATTGTTGTTGTTGGTGGTGGTGGTGGAGATGGTGGTGGTGGAGATGGTGGTGGTGGTGGAGACGGTGGTGGTGGA
>NC_068990.1:41134770-41136627 GCF_001194135.2 Octopus bimaculoides | reverse complement strand
GTTGTTGTTGGTGGTGGTGGTGGAGATGGTGGTGGTGGAGATGGTGGTGGTGGTGGAGATGGCGGTGGTGGTGGAGATGGTGGCGGCGAGGTTAGTATTGTTACTGTTCTTGTATGCAACAACTGCCATCATGGTGGCCTTTGTTTTTACATCCACTGTTGCTATTGTTTTTACCGTTGTTATTGATACTACTCCTGTTGCTGCTGCTGCTGCTGCTGCTACTACTGCTGCTTCTGCTGCTGCTGGTGATTATGATGATGATTATGGTGGTGGTGGTGGTGGTGCAGAGATTAATGAAAATCATCGAAACCGCTATTGGATTTTCAATTGAGATCAAGCAGCATCAAGGTTAACGGTGGGAGGAAAAGGAGGATTAGGAGGAGGTTGGGTGGAGGATGTGATTCGTGCTATTTATGGCAATGATTCACATAATTGCATAGCAATGTCTGTCTGTTTGTCTGTCAAGTTGTTTGTATGCATGTGTGTGTGTGTATCTCTGTGTGTGTGTGTGCGCGCGTGTGCATGTGTGTGATGGTGTATGCGGCGTATGTGTGTGGTTTACGTATGTTTTTATATACATACATAAATGAACATATAATTACAAGCATTAAAACATATATATAGGGCTACATTTAAAAATAACTGTGTGCTAATATGTATACACACACACACACGCACGGGCATATATATATATATATATATATACATACATATATTCAGGGTGCCATAAATAAACTGTCGTCTAAATTACGCAAAAATGAAAATCACACTTAACATCTCATTTTAACATACATTTACCAAAATTAAATAAAATTATCTTGAAATACTAAAGAGTAAATTTATGCAATAAAATCGCAATTGGCTTCAACCAAGGCTTCCAGATGACGCCGGAATCTCCTGCAACTCTTCTAGACGTTCTCCTTGTTTAAATTAGTGAATGCTGCCGTAATCCTTGCCTTCAGTTCATCTTTGGTGTTACAAGGAATTTTGTTGGTCTCTCGCTCAACTGAGCCCCACACATAATAATCAAGGGGTTTGCAGTCTGGGAAGATATGTGGCCAGATGTTAGTTAGGAGTGGTGTGTTCACAGGAATTGTCTCACAGTCATGACTGGGTTCTCCTGCTTGTGTGGCTTGGTACAGAGTCCTGTTACCAGACATAGGGTCTTTCAACAGCCACCATCTTGACCCAACGTCCACAACGTCTTACCATTACTATTTCCCCTAGTAAATTGAAATAGGATATAACTCTAGTAACCTTTGGAAATTACTTATGGGAGTGAATTTCTTTACCATAAGATGTAATCCCATAACTTACGGATATTACCTTGGAATTGACTTTGTTTTACCATTCCTTACTATTTTTATTATTTTATTATTTTATTTTATTATTTTATCTTACTTCCTCACATGTTAGATTCCTAACATTATGATCCCTCTGATGAAGCTTTGGCGCTCAATTATTGTCCAACCCCTGTCCAATGTTTGTTCAACCTTTGTACAATCCCTGTATATTACTGGTACGATATGGAAACCTGGGCAAGTTGGAAACCCCCTAAGTAGAAACAGTTGTAAGAGTTTAGTATGTTCTCACTCATTTATTCATATTCCTTTATTTATTTTGATTTATTCATTTACTTGTTTATTTGACCCACTTCACTTCACTCCCTATAACATATACCAGCTAAAATATATATAAAATGAACCTGCTAAGAAATGTTAACAAGCTGAATATTAACTATACTAACGTACGTACCCGGGTAGTAGCAAATAAAATGAAATTAATTTAAAGATAAATATAAAAAGATAGATATAAATTACACACACACACACATATATATATATATATATATATATA
>NC_068990.1:41133160-41134646 GCF_001194135.2 Octopus bimaculoides | reverse complement strand
CCTGTTTATGTTTTTTGATTTATTATTAGTGTTGCTCAATATGTTTTGCTAAAATTGCTGTTTCTTTTCAGATATCAACAGAAAAATGTAATTAAAATTCATTAAAATGACAGATCTGCCGGACTTTCAAAGAGGTAAAATTGTTGGTGCTCGAATGGCAGGCGCTAGCGTAACGAAAGCAGCCGAAATGTTTGGTGTATCAAAAAGTAATGTCTCGAAAGTAATGACAGCCTTTGAGAAAGAGGGAAAAACCTCCTCATCAAAACAAATCTCCGGAAGAGAACTAGAACTTTCAGATAGGGACCGTCGGACTCTTACGTGAATTGTTAGAAAGGATCACAAAAGTACAGCTCCCAGAATTACTGCAGAGCTTAATGACCACATCGGGAACCCAGTTTCCACAAAAACTGTTCGCCGGGAGCTGCACAAAGCCGGATTTCATGGGAGGGATGCAATCAGAAAACGACTACGTTCAAAAGCAAACGTTGCAAAGTGTTTAGTGTGGAGTAAAAACCTACAGAATTAGTCCCTAGAGTAGTGGAGGAATCTTATTTTCTTGGACGAGTCATCATATACCTTATTTCCGACCACCGGCCGAGTATACATGTGGAGACAGCCAAAAGAAGCATTTGACGCAGACTGCCCTCTTCCAACTGTTAAACATGGAGGAGGATTTGCGATGATCTTGGAAATCTGCCGGCCCAATGGTTTCCCATCATGGCAGAGTTAATAGTCAAGACTATTTAAGCATTTTATCTGATCAAATTAATTCTATTGTTGTGGAACTGTTTCCGGAGAGAAACGCAGTCTTTCAGGATGATAATGCACCAATTCGCACTGCCAGAGTTGTTACTGAATGGCACGAGGAACATTCTAGTGAAGTTGAACATCTTATCTAGCCACCACAGTCCCCAGATCTCAATATTATTGAACATTCATGGTGCATTTTAGAAAAACAAGTAAAGTGTCGATATCCTCCAACATCATCAGTACAAGAACTGGAGACTATTTTAGTTGAAGAATGGTCAAAAATTCCTTTGGAAACGATTCAAACTTTGTACGAGTCCATACCTCGTAGATTCAAACTGTAATTACTGCCAAATGCGGTCCTACCCCATATTAAAGTAAATTTGTTTGAAATTTTAAGGTGTTTCCATTATTGTGTCCAACCCCTGTGTATACACACACACACAAAGAGGAGGGCGACAGAGATAGATACAGACAGGCAGACGTGTAGACGGACAGATATAGCAGTAAGTTGGCTCATACAGATAGACAGATATAATTATAAATAGCAATATGGCTAGGTGACTAGATAATTATACGTGTGTAGGTTTAAGTGTTTATTTATATACGTATATGTGTGCGTGTACATATATATATATATATATATACATATATATAGATGTGTATGCATACATATGCGTATATATGAATATAAATGTGTGTAATTGTGTATATATACACACACACACACACACACACA
>NC_068990.1:41128667-41132790 GCF_001194135.2 Octopus bimaculoides | reverse complement strand
TATATATATATATACATATATATAGATGTGTATGCATACATATGCGTATATATGAATATAAATGTGTGTAATTGTGTATATATACACACACACACACACACACACACACATATTTATATATGACGTGAGTAATGACTGACTGACTGACTGAATGCGGTAAAGGTAGCTTCACCTAACATTTTCGCAATAATTGGTCTCGTTACATAAGTGCATGTATGGCTTATCAGTGGCGTAACAGTTCTCTCTGTTCCTGGATGTGTGTGTGTATGTTTGTATGTGTGTGAATGTGAGTGTGTGTGTGTGTGTATACAAAGATATTCGCGCACCTTCATCCTCACACACATACACAGCCGGTACAATCCCCACACACAGTAACAGGCACATCAGAAATAATTTCGAATCTATCTCATTTCGACTAACTGTTTTATTGATTGCATAAGCAAAACTAACAGTTCCACCTCACTGCATACAATGTGAAGATCGCAGATAACTTCGTCGCCACATTATGTAGCTAATACATTACTGCTTAACAAAGTCCCATATCATAGTAAAGTACGATATTTACGAGAATACCCGAAAAGTATGATTCAACTCCATTTAAAGACTTAAAGTCTTGCTCCTAACATCTTCTGAGTTGGACATGTCCTACGCGTCCAGAAAACTTTATGTCATGTACAGTAGACTCAAACAGTTGTTGGCTGATTCATGATAAAGCTATAGCTTTCTAATCAGGTCTGAGTCACCTCTTTTCGGTATTCTTTACTGAGAAAGGCATAATGAGCTAGAAATACATTTCGAGGTTAAATAGAGGGTGGCAATTAGCTGTTAACTGCGTATTTATACTTTACCATAAGTCAGAACCCTTTTCTACAGAGTAAACTGCAGTGAAATTGCCTTCGGAAGTTCAAATATATGATCAAGATATTTGAACTAACCTAAGATTGTATGAGTGTGTGTGTGTGTGTGTGTGTGTGTGTGTGTGTGTGTGTGTGTGTGTGTGCGTGCGTGTGTGAGCGCGCGTGCGTAGAACTCAAGACATGAGTATATATATTTGCATTATTTATATTATGATAAGTCTTATGATACGTACTGGGTAGATTTGATCAAGAGGTAAAAAATATACTTGGAGACAATATTTTAACATGTCTGCAGTTCAATGACGGAGACAACTAACAGAGTTTACAATATCATTAATTAATGAAGATTGACAATTACGATTGTAAACGTAAATGATATGAAATGATTTCAAGCAAACTCTTGTGTATGAACACAAAACATTCTTCCATGAGATTAGCATTTCGTCATTCAAATCATTACTGAGCAGCATAGATGACAGGGTCACAAAGTTGATCCCGTCATTTAAACTGGCCAATTAAGCTGAATTATTTCGAACTGGTATACAATACGTCTTTAGCCTGAAATTTTGGGGGAAGGAGTAAGCCGATTACATCGACCCCAGTACTCAACTGGTAATTAATTTATTGGCCCCGAAAGGACGAAAGGCAAAGTCGACCTCGGTGAAATTTGAACTCAGAACGTAGAGACAGACGAAATACCGCTAAGCATTTCGCCCAGCGTGCTAACGATTCTGCCAGCTCGTCACCTTTACATAAACTTGGCATAAACATGGCAAATTTAACTATATCTTCGGAGATTGAAAAATGTAATGACCAGCCTCAATCAATTTTCAAACTTTATTGGGTTGTCTCCTCAGAGATGTGTTCATCATTTGACCTATCCCAAAGACATAAGCAGCCAATCTGTTCATACATTATCAACAAATCCAGTTGCTACAGAGAACTGAACCTACTAATTTGCATTCCCATTTTATTTATTATCTATTGTGTACGTGTCAGTGTGCGTTTAAATAATAATTATTTCTATTGTTATGGCATTTAGTTTCAGTTCTGTTAGGTAATTGCTGACACTTTCAGTCTAGATATTCATCACACTTTTCATTCCCTTTCCTGTGAGCCGTGAATATCTAAATAAAGTAGATATATTATATTACAGCTAAGAAGCTACATCAGTAGCTCATGAGCTGGGTTATTCGTGAAACACCCTACCAAGTTTACATGAGACAATTTTTGTATAATGCCTATTGCTACATAAAGTAACAGTGAATTAGCCCTATTGCCATAGTCTATCTGACTTCTCTTCCTTGTAAAAATATCTCGAAGAAACTATTCGATAACTAACAAACTCTATATGATAAAATTTTATCATATAATTCGTTAATTTAATTCTTTAGGCGTAGATTTAATTATTGTGCCACTAATTATAATATTTATTTAGTTATCTAACTGGTTACCCACAAATTCCTATTAAGCCTTTTTTCTTATTTATTAGACTTTATCCGATTTACACTTCTGGTTTTCTATCTCCCCAAATGAGGGGCTGAGGTAGGCCAGGAGTATATGATCAGTGACGTCACGTGAACGGCCGAGGGGATTTGCTGGAGGGAGAAGAGTGAGGGAGATCATGTGAACGAAACGATGAGTAGCGTGGGCCTCTTATGCCTTGGGGCTATCGTTCGGGACGGGCGCACTTGGGTGCTTGAGTAGAGAGAATTTGCTGATAGGTTCTGGCCAGAAGTTAGGTGAGTAGGGCTCCTACATATATACGCCGGCTGTAAAGGTTCGACATCACGAGAGAACCCGCGAGGTAGGTTTATTGCGCTTTTCCTCCATACATACATAATTTAATTATTTAGTTCTATAACCAAGAATTAAATAACATACTTTACATATTTCTTTGCATACTAAACTTAGTATGAAATTTATAATACATTCCACATCTTATATACCTTTTTAATTTCACAGATCGTGTTATGTTGTAATCTACGTTTTGAATCTTAATTCATCTTTATCAAGTTACTATTCAGCTGTATTCATTTTTGGAGTATGTATTTTGAATAGATTGTTTTATGTTTTATGTACAGTTAGGTGGCGTCGGTAAAAATACCTGGCTGTACATTTGATTGAGTGTGACCGACTGCGAGTTTTATCAGCAGTAAGTAATATCATTATATGCAATAGGAGTTTATTGTGTGTGTATGTGTGTGTGTGTGTGCGTGTATTAATAACACAGAACCTCCAATAAAAAGGTGATTTGTTCCGTTCAAGTTAGGGTCTGGCTAAGACACTCTCCATATACCAGTTCACAGTAGATACATAACTTAGACCCTTGCGTGTTCTCGAATGAAACAAAAGGATTTTTGGCGACTCTTAGTTTTAAAAAGGTGCGTTTACATTCTGTATTTATTCTATGATAATTAATTTGTTTCCACGAAAAGACAGCTCTGAAGTTTATCTATGCTTGTATATGTGTATGTCTGTATAAATACACAGACACACATACACATATACATACACACATACACATACACATACACACATACACATACACACACGAGTTATGCAAAAGTGGGTATAACTTCTTTTTATTAACTGGCAGAGGTTGTTAAAATGACATATGTTGTTAAGGTAAATCTTCCTCATTCTTCTTCATTGCAGGCAAATAACGGTTTCAAAGCAGAAGCAGAGTTGCATCATGTCCCTTATTCAAAGAAGGCTGTAGGTTGTTTACAGAGAAGACATCATTGACAGAAGGTGTGTTGACAGGTGGATGACAAAAGCTTAAAGAAGGGGAACCAAATATTTCTAGAAGACCAACCGTGCATTGGAGGATCATGTTTCGCGACCACAGACATTAACCCCTATCAAGTGGATTCACGCTGAAAAACAAGTAAAAGTGTGAGAACATACCGTAAAAGTGGCCTGTGGTCACGATGCATTAATGAAGAATTTGAGCATCGAAAATTGTGTACAAAGTGAATGCATCGGTAGTAGATACTCGACTTAAAGGAGAACAGAGAAAACAGGACACTCTGATCTGCTGGAAGAGTTTGAAGCAAATAAAGAAAGGTTTATCTTACTTTCTTTTTTGTTTTTCTTATTTGTTAACAAAAACTGAAAAATGACCGTACCTTTTTGATCCAGAAATGAAAGCTAAGTCCTTTGAATGGCGTCACACTGAATGGCGTCCATTGAATAGCGCCTCCAAGCCCTAAAAATGCTTCCCAACCATGTTCATATGGTGTGACCACGCAACTTTTGCAGCA
>NC_068990.1:41126288-41128489 GCF_001194135.2 Octopus bimaculoides | reverse complement strand
GTGTGTGTGTGTGTGTGTGTGTGTGTGTGTGTGTGTGTGTGGAGAGAGAGAGAGAGAGAGAGAGAGAGAGAGAGAGAGAGTAGAACTTCTGCCTAAGAGAAGAGTTAGCTTATTAACCTGACCAATTTGAACGGTTCATGTCAGTTAAGGAAAAAAAAAGGATATACCCAGTCTTGCTTTACCTTTGGGACAACACTGGTGTGTATGTGTGCATATGTGTGTGCGTGTGTGTGCGTGTGTGTGTGTAAGTGTGTGTCTGTGTCTGTGTCTGTGTGCTATGCGTACAAGCGTTTTCTTTTATTTTTTTACCCGTTTTAAACATTAGTCTGTGGCCATGCCGGTGGGTGGGGGTGCAACCCTGAAGGGTTTATTCAATTCATTTGACCTTAGTATTTATATTTTTTGCTTGCTTTTAATTTCACTTCTTGTACTTCATTCTAAAGGATGTAGGAGAAGTGAGGAGTAAAAGAGAAAAAAAAAGAGGAGGATGAGAAAGGGGAATGAAAATATTACTAACGTTGAAGCATGGCCGTGAGAGGATAGAAAGGACGAAGAGATTGGGGTGGTGGGGTGGGTCGTAGTACTGGAGAGAAGAAACACGATTTGTTGGCGAGACAGTAGTAAGTACAGCAAGTCTGGAAGATCTAAAATTAAGTAACACAAACACATACACACACACCATCCAGCACACCACACACGTGCATCATACGTATATACAAACACGTTCACGGATTCACATAAAATTACATGTATATGTACACGTGCGTATGCACACAAGCAGGCGTGCACTAACATTTGATGAATGCAATGTTGTGTGCAGTAGCATTGCAAATCTGTTGCATGGCAGTATGTGGTAAGACTGACTGCAGTATAGAGTGTGTGGGGTGAGTACAGTGGTTAGGGGTACATAGGGTAGTGTCTGCAGGGTAGGAAGAGGGGAACTGACAAGAAATGCTGAGTAGATGTTGCAGACAGCAGCAATTAAACTAAAAGTGCATTAGTGCAGTGCAATTAAACACTGTTGGGTGCATCTGAACTGTGTCCACTGTATCATACACAAACACACTTGCTTATAAATACATATATGTATGCGCACATATATATACATGTTTATTTATCTATCTATCCAGCTATCTATTCGTCAATCTATCTATCTATCTGTGTGTGTATGTGTGTGTGTGTGTGTGTGTACGAGTGTATGTATGTATTAATGCCGAAATTCTTCTAGTTCTTCTCAACTAATGCTATTTCAAGTTTCGTTATTCTTCGCTGATTACACCAGCGAATCGTGATAGTCGGAGTAGCATAGAGAGAGTAATCATACAGGTAAGGTTACTCTCTGCTTCAATACTGAATGCTTTTTCTTCTTACATATAAACTTATATGCATGTGTGTATGTGTCTGTGTATTTGTGTGCGCGTTTATTTATCTATATACATACGTATATATGTATGTATGTATGTATGTATGTATGTATGTATGTATGTATGTATGTATGTATGCATGCATGCATGTATGGATGTATGCTTGTAAGTACTTGTAAATGTGCATGTTATGCTCCAGAAAGAACTGGAAATCGGTGTATTTTTAATTCGCCACTCAGCAGAAGCTTGAGGCTAACCACATACATGAAGTCTCAAGGTAGATGAAAGTCTTCAGGTGTAGAAATTCCAGTTATCACGCTGGTAAAGCCAGTGTGTGTGTCTAGGAAAGAGTAAAATATAATCCAAATACGAAGACAAAGAAAGAGTTTAGTATATTTTTGATGACCAGTAACAGTTGTTTCTTTCAGTATCGCTCTATTTCTAACATTATTGCATACATAAGTTTCTTGTGCAAAGTTACGTAACATTTACTGTTTTAAATATTAGAGTGGCACTTGATCAGACGTGCGTGAAAAGGTGCGCTCTGACATTGTGCGACAGCCAACCGTTTGTATGTTGCTTATGTCAAGAAGAAACAATAGGTTTTAAATAAAAGTGAAAATGGTGAAATAGCGAACGGGTTTTCGACAATAGTAACTCCAAGTCAGATGAAAATAGGATGAGAAGGCAAACAAGAACAACTGCTACTACTACTACTACTACTACTACTACTACTACTACTACTACTACTACTACTACTACTAATAATAATAATAATAATAATAATAATAATAATAATAATAATAATAATAAATAATAATAATAATAATAATAATA
>NC_068990.1:41124149-41125725 GCF_001194135.2 Octopus bimaculoides | reverse complement strand
ACACACACACACACACACACACACACACACACACACATGCACATACATATATATTCATATGTAAATATATACGCATGTGAATGTGTACGTTTGTATCTACACTATAATTAACCAAATCAGTGAATTATTGTTGCACAAGATAATTTTGAGTATTAATCATTCTCGTACGGTGTTACATGTAAGTCGACTATATTTCATTGAAGAAGACGGCCTGACTTATTACAATAGCTTCGAAAAATCTGAATTAACCCTTGCATATTTTGATTTAACTTTCTGTCAACTGAAATATCGGGAGTTCTCTCCCTTGCCGATTTTCAGAATCATTTTTATTTACGCTGTTGACTTTTTTTTCGTCGTTTCATTTAGAATTTCAAAGAAGAAATTTGTTTGCGATAGTAATCGATGAGGGACAACTTCCGAGTCATCTCTACTAAATGTCACCACTCTGTTATGTATTCATATGGCGAGCGAAGACGATGCTACCTTTATCCATTCTTTCTTTCTTTCTAGTCAGCACCGTGCATTCCTTACTCTTTCCCTCCTCTCACAATCAACTAGCAACCAGCTAGCAACCAGCAATCAACTAGCAACCAGCGAACTTGTCACTGCGATTGTGTATAAGCCGCTATTTGTTTTGTTTTACCATCATGTTTTGATAATGTTATTTTTTTTTTATCTAATAAAGACTTTTATATTGACGAAATGTGTTTGTTGATTATTGTACGATAAAACCATTACAATAACATTACATCTCATAGTTCTAAAATAAGGCATTTTGAAATTACTTATCCGTCAACAACAAAAAGCTAGCTGCGAACTCGTTGCTCTATAGGTCTTTTAAACACAGGTGCGCTTTTATGTGTAGATTAAAACACCGATGTCGGGCAAACGAAGAAATATATACTCTTTACTCTTTTACTCTTTTACTTGTTTCAGTCATTTGACTGTGGCCATGCTAGAGCATCACCTTTAGTCGAGTAAATCGACCTCAGGACTTATTCTTTAGAAGCCTAGTACTTATTCTATTGGTCCCTTTAACCGAACCGCTATGTGACGGGGACATAAACACACCAGCATCGGTTGTCAAGCGATATTGGGGGGACAAACACAGACACACAAACATATATATATATAGATATATACGACGGGCTTCTTTCAGTTTCTGTCTACCAAATCCACTCACAAGGCTTTGGTCAGCCCGAGGCTATAGTAGAAGACACTTACCCAAGATGCCACGCAGTGGCAATGAACCCGGAACCATGTGGTTGGTAAGCAGCTACTTACCACACAGCCACTCCTAAATTAATTAAAAAAATTAATTAAAAAACCTGTGATTGAGATGAAATAAATCTGGGATATGTTAGCGTGTATGTATTCATAAATATTTGGCTGTACAAATGCTTTTACGCATGTGTTTCTCTGTAGGTATGTAAACACACACACACACACGATCACATACACACAAACAAGTACATATGCGCGCGCGCACACATACGTACATACATTCATATATATATATATATATATATATATATGTATACACACACACACACACACACACACACACACACACACA
>NC_068990.1:41121933-41124012 GCF_001194135.2 Octopus bimaculoides | reverse complement strand
AAAAAAAAAAAAAAAAAAAAAAAAAAAAAAATTGGCATTTTGTCATACGGCATTCATACACCTGATTTATGTCAAAGTCGTCTTAGTGTTATGTTTCCTGTTTTGAAACGACACAGAGTTGAGGTTATCTATCGCCGAAGATATTAAGATAATTGTGCAGTGTTCTCTTATACGCAACCTGTTAACCATCCCCCCTGTCATTCATGACAAGGCTATAAAACTCATCTTAGATTAATTTCTTTCAAAAGAAAAAAAGGAAACTTCCTACCATTACAGATTCATTCTTAAAGAACATTGTAAAAAAAAAAAAAGGACATGTGAGAAAAGGTGGAGAGATAAGGAGGTAGTAAAGGCGAAACAATAAGAGAGAACAGAGGGGAAAAGGCATGAAACAAAAGGGCTGAAGAAGATTGGTGCAATGAGGAGAATATTAGGTTTTAGAGAGTGACTGACAGAAAGAGAGCGAGGGATACACACACACACACACACACACATATCAAAAGAGAGAGAGAGATAGTGAGAGATAGATGTATATAGAAGAGAAAGCAACAAAGATTAGGAATGTATTTTAGTGTACATAAAGTCTTCAGGGCTTGTGTGTATGTGTGCGTGCGCGTGTGTCTATATGTGTATACAAGCGTTTATATACATAGCAAGAATTAATGGCGTCAACGAGTAAACATGGCTTTCAGTACGACACGGATTTGCGACATGGGTATCGCCATTTTCGAGTAAATTTAAAATATGAAGCTATATATACAAATGTATAAACAAGTGTATTCTGATAAAAACAAAAATTTAACCTACGGTTGTTTTACTCGTTTAGTTACAACAAACAAGTCGAGCAACTTATAACCATTGGAATTCCAACCGTGGACAGACATCTCATCTTTTAAGTGTATTTAGAACTATGTTATATGATGTGCCCTTCCCTCATTCGACACATGAATGAGGCACATGCTTCTGAAATCTAGACGTCAGCATCTGAGTGGTTAACAAGATCGCTTGGAAATCACCTGGCTTAAGAGTTGGTCCCGATTGATGACTCTTTGAGCAAGTATCTTTTACTTAAAGACTTACATCGAGCAGAATTTGAAAGGAGGAAAGTGCAGAAGCCCGTAATATATGTATATGTGGTCGGGGTCTGTGGTTAATAGACGCAGCATCTTAAGCAAGCGTGTTTTTTACAATAAGTCTCAGGTCGGCCCCAATCTTATGAATAGGATTTAGAAAGCGGAAACTGCATAATCCTGCTGGATAGATCATGCCTATAATTACGAGGTGCTTATAATTACGAAATGCCTATTGTTACTAGGTGCCTATAATTACGAAATGCCTATAATTACAAGCTGACTATTATTACGAGGTGCCTATAATTATGAGGTCCTATAATTAAGGGGTGCCTATAATTCCGAGGTACTCTGTAACGCTGATTCCAACTTAGGATTACATTAATGACAAATCGATCTGTGGAACCTTTAACCACATTAGACTTATTACCTCACAGAGTGGGCCATTCAATTGATCTAACAACTGAATACTAATTGTCGAAACTGACGGAGGACCGTTTATATTTACTTTTTAAGTTCACGGTGTAAAAATTGGTGTTGCTTAAGTTTGTCATTCATATATCGCATATTTTGGTGGCTTGACAAACTGTGATAAAATACAAGTCGATGTGAAAGAAAAGTGTGCAATAGGATCAGCTAAAATCTTGGCGGATGTACCCCAGTATGGCCACTATTCGCTGACAGAAACCAGAAAAGAGTTCTGCACGCTAAATTGCTTACAATCCTGAATACACCACGCGCGCATACACACATATACATACACTCACTCACACATGCACACACTCACACATACACACACACACATACATACACACGCACAAATATATATAGGTGCGTACGTGGCTGTGTGGTAAGAAACTTGCTTCCGAACCAAGTGATTCCGGGTTCAGTCCTTCTGCGTGGCACATTGGTCAAGTGTCTTCTGTTATAGCCACGAGCTAACCTAAGCCTTAGGGGGGGGGGAGATTTGAAAGAAGCCCATCGTATATGTATATATATATATATATAT
>NC_068990.1:41119049-41121596 GCF_001194135.2 Octopus bimaculoides | reverse complement strand
AGAGAGAGAGAGAGAGAGAGAGAGGGAGAGAGAGAGAGAGAGAGAGAGATGTGAGAGAAAGAGGAGAGGGGAGAGAGAGAAAAAGGTGTAAGTTACATAGAGATAGGAAGAGAGACTTGTATATGTGTATACTAAGACTGAAGTGGGGTTATAGAGGTAGGTGAACAAGGGAATAGGAGTGAACCGGAAACACTTGTATAGGTAGAATTTAGTGGTCATCTGTACGTCTGTACGTCAAAATGTACTGTATGTTCATATATATATATATACACACGCACACACATATATTTATATATACATATACATATGTTTCTTTCTAAACAGCTAATTTTTATAGACATGCATATATATATATATATATATATATAAACGGACACACATAGAAAAAACATACACATGTGTGTGTATGTTTATGTAAGTCTGTGTGTGTGTGAAGGTTGAGTAGGAGTATGGTAGGGGTAAGTTTAGTGAAGGAAATGATAACAAAATGTAAGAGATGTAAATACAAGGATAAAAGGCGCCACCTACATGGAATTTGATACTTACGGAAGATAAGAACTGTCAGAGAGAAAAGCATGCAAGTTATAGAGGAGGGATTGTATATGTTGACTGAGAGGTAGATGAGTATAGGGGAGACGTAGACACGCATCGGACAGAAGTAGAGAATCCCAAAATTTAGGGTTCATAGTCCAGATTAATTTGTCTCTGATTAGAGACAGACTTAGAATATGTATAACGATAGATACGGAGGGTGGAATGGGAAACAAACAGAAATGCCCAGAAGAGATGCTCTACGAGAAATCCACATAGCTAGGTCGATGTTCACGTATGTTATATAGTGAGCAAAAAATAAGAAGAATAAACCACAGGAGGAGAAATAATCATTAAGGTAACAGTCAATTCTGATCAAGTAAAAGTGGAAACATAATCCTGAGACGTTAAGTGGAATATGGACAATATAGTGAGAAGTGTATCAGATCACAACAATGTGGAGACAACTCTGGACATGTTTCAGTCTTCACTAACATTAGACCTCTTCACCACCATCGGGCATGCATTCACACATATATTCTCTACTGCGTGATATTTTGGGCAAATTTAGTTTTATATAATCTGGATGAGACCCATTTTTTTATAAGTGAAACTGACCAGGTGGAAACTGTAGAGGAGCCGTCGGCTGGGTTATAAAGAAGGTATGGCCTTGTCACAAACTCTGTTATATACATAAGAATTACGTATCTCTGTGAAATGGTAAGCCACTTACTAGCTAATTCAGGAGCAGATAATTCAGTTGAATGAACATTTGCATTCTCAACTTCGAACGACAGAAATCCACTACGGATGTACATAAGCATACATACTTGTACGAATGTGTGCGTGTGCACGTGTGTGTGTGTGTGTGTGTGTGTGTGTGTGTGTGTGTGTAGTACGTATGTATGTGTATGTACGTCTGTATAATAGTCACTGAGTCACTACTTGGAATTCTCACTACCATTCCCCATGAACAATCAAGAGAAACTCCAATTAAGGAATACACTAATAAGCGTTACCTTTCTCAATTTAAGAGTACAATCGCTATCAGTACTGTGTACGTTCTCCCTTCAGTACAATACACAAATGCATAACCATATGCATCTATTTTTGCTTTGTGTGTGTGCGAGTGTGCGTGTACGAATGTGTGTATACGAGTGTGTGTGTGTGTGTGTGTGTGTGTGTGTCACAAGTTCTATATTATCATCAACATTTTAATTGTAAAATATATAAGACGAACAATTGTAAAATATGTAAGACGAACAATAATCTTTACTCATAAAATAGTTCTTACACGGACTACTATCCTTATAAACAATCGATTTACTATCCTCACTCACCAAATAAACACACACTCACACACAGATGTTAATTGGCCTAAACATTTAAGCTCTTGATGAGTTATATAAAGTACGCTATCACTGGCGAAAGATAACTCAAAAATTGAAACCGACCCGGGATTTTCCTGTCTTTGTCAAAAGACACTTTCAATACATGCGAATTGCTTACATCAATTAATACCAGTTTTGGTTTAAAATATTCTGTAAAGTTGACGAAGCACACTCGAGCTGCTTGGATTTTCGCCCAGCGGATTTGTCCAAATGTGATCGGAGTATATGCTGGAAAGCAAATTGCGAGCAGAAGAGTATTTGACTACGGATTGCATTGGTTAATGTAGTTTAAATTGTATGATTTCAGTGTCATATGTGTACATTAGTAATAGATGTATATATGACGCTGATTTATGGCTGATCGTTAGTAAAGAAAGACACACAAATAAGAAAGAAGAAAGCAAAGGACCACTGATGAGGTCGCAGAAGTATGACAAAAGAACTCTGGCCGAAATACGATTAATGTAAAAAATAAAATAAGCTGAAGCAAATTAACACCAAATATACAGTGCGTGTGCTTTTATTGGCTAAACTGACAACATGACCATCCCCAAATACAACAATATCAGTTTCAACACAGATTTCACATCAAGAATCTTGCAAAACGAATATGTGAACGTATATA
>NC_068990.1:41117414-41118107 GCF_001194135.2 Octopus bimaculoides | reverse complement strand
GTGTGTGCCAATGAGAGAGTGTTTATTATTGTTAAAATTATCTGATTTCTATTATTTCGATCCTCCTGCGGGATACGCGTTTTTCATTCAACATATGTAAAATGTTTTCAATGCCATATATCTATCTATCTATCTATCTATCTATCTATCTATCTATCTATCTATCTATCTATCTATCTATCTATCTCTGTCCGTCTGTCTGTCTGTCTGTCTATCTATACGTACATACATACATATATACATTTGTATGGGATTGAGGTTGGGTGTATACACACACACGCACACACGCATATATATATATACATGCATGTATGTGTGTTCGTGCGCGTGTTCGTACGTGTACAAAAAATATATATTAATTAAGGAACTATTTCTGTTTATCAAGTTAATCATTTATATATACATGAATTAAGGTATATGCAAGGAAGTGTATTTATACAATACATACACACACTCATACACACACACACGCAAACACACACACACACACATACACACACACACACACAGACACACACACACACACACACCCACACATGAATATAGCAGAATTTGTAAAGGGTAATAAATCTAATGAACCAGTTTATTGTTTTTCCGGACAAACTAGAACTTTCGAAACATCTCCAACACTCACCCCTTCTACAGTAGCTGTATGGTAAGTAGCTTGCTTACCAACCACACGGTTCCAGGTTC
>NC_068990.1:41108488-41116453 GCF_001194135.2 Octopus bimaculoides | reverse complement strand
GTGTGTGTGTGTGTGTGTGTGTGTGTGTGTGTGTGTGTGTGTGTGTGTGTGTGTGTGTGCATATTTTATTTTTATCATTATTTATTCTATCGATAGGTTTACTTGATTGCATCGCCGTGCCTCCCGCCTTCTCTAAACTATTGGAATGTCGAAATTTGTATAATATAGTCTATCTAAAAGCAATAAGATCATTTTTGTAGTAGTAGTAGTAGTAGTAGTTGTTGTTGTTGTTCGTTGCAAATACTAACACACACGTACACACTTATACACGATCATTTGCATACATGTTCACTCACAGAGTAACACTCATAGACTCACACACACTGCTGTGTTCAATGCTCCACCCCATACATACAATGTGTCGTAATATTAATTTGTATCTATATGTATATATACACATATATAAAGCTATGAACTTACCTTTTTTCCAGATATATGTGTATCTGTATGTGTATGTATGCATGCATGTATAAATCTATATCTATCTATCTATTTATATATATATATATGCGTGTGTGCTTGTGTCTGTGTGTGTGTGGAGGTGTGCGTGTTTGTGTTTGTATGTATGCAGTGGTCTGTATATGTGTGTGTGTGTGTGTATGTGCTATGACTATCGTCTGTATTTATGGCTGTTTCATGCACTAACATATGTATGCGGACATTCACAGACAGACGCACGCATACACAAATAATTGGAGTCGATAGTTACATAGATGAAAAAAATCAATACATACACACACACCCACACACACACACACACACACACACACACACACACACACACACACACACCCTCTCTCTCTATCTCTCCCTCTATCTCTCTCTCTGTCTCTTTCTCTTTCTCTCTCTCTCTCATACAGACACATATAGAAATATGCATATGCACCGGGTGGCACTGAATCGTGTATATGTGATTCATAATGACGTAATCGTCCTAGGTTAACAAACAATTGGATGCCAAAGTCAGAATGTGCTATTATGAGATAGTGAAAATTTTACACGGCCGTTCACTGCAATTTGCAGGTACGTAGTCCACATTGTATAGCGTTTCCGGTTTTGCTTTTTGATATGGGTTGGGATTTTGCTTTTTGGTATGGGTTGAGATTTTGTTTAAAGCGCATACTTCTATTTTTGCAAAACAGAAGTACGTTATTTTCTTTTTTGTCTGCTCCAGTACGTGATGCTTTGGTATAAGAAGATAGTGTTTAATATATTTCTTCCATATCATGTTTTCTTTAATGATCATATTCATCAACATACATTGTTAAATATGACTGTAAAACAGTAGCAATAGGCAAAAGTAAAGGCTAACACTGTTGCAATAACACTTGACTAAAAAAAGCAGGAAAAGAAAATTTGGTTTAAGCTAGCGCACCACCAATGCCAATTGCTACAAAAGTGTTATCTTCAAATGCAGACTATGTAACTAATACAACGAGACAATTCACCCGATCAGCTCCAGCTGCTCAGTTTTTGCCAAATCATAATATATTCATTGACATAATTGATTCTGGTAGTTTGATCACTGGGCAATATCGTGAAACTTCGACGTAAAAATGGATAAAATCAGGTATATGAATTTATCAAACACGATACATCAGGATGGTATGTCCACAACAGTATGTTATATGCTCACCCAGACTGATTAGAAGATCTGGTAAACTGTTCAGATATAATAAACAATAACAAGAATGAAAATATCTTGATTTTCTCGATCACTTTATAACAAATCTTTCCAGAATAAATAGTGAAGAAACCGACCAATAACAAAGATCTTGAAACTGAAGTATGTGTGAAGTGGGGCATAAAAATATAAACAGTGGCAATGATAAATAAAACATTAGATATAGTATCCTATTGAAGAAGATATTGAAGCGTACAACTGAAGCGTACAACTCAAACGGAACACTTTCTGCATTCTATAGGCAGCCTATAGAATAACCACCTTATAAAATTACGTAACTCATACAGAACTTACTCTTGGAGATACCAAGAGACGATATATTACATAAACATTACTCTACATAATCACCACACAATAAACTAGACCACCATTTGCTCACCAAAGAAAATCTCATATGATTCAAATTCTATACCGTTGTTTATCTAATAATATAACGCAATGCACACAGCATATATGAAAGTCAAACTTAACCTCGAAAAATAACACAACTCCACGTTAAGCAGCCTATTCTATGCAGCACAAACGAGATCCCACAACAATACAAAACTGATGAAGACTACAAAGATATAACCATGACCCCCAATGATAGAGATTCGTACGTGCGCGGATTAAAGGTGATGTGACTCAGTGAAAGACAAGACTGTACCTTTTGAATTACATGTACAATCCACTCGATAGGATTCTATGCAGTTTTCATGCTATGAAGCTACCTGAAGCGAACTTGTTAAGCATTCGACCATGCTGCACCTGCAAACACACACACAAACACATGCGCGCACCCACACACTCACAAACAAACACACCCACTCGCACACACATACATGTATATATGGAGGGGTTCACGTGCGCACAAGGCCATACATTTGAGGACGTGCTTAATAGATGAAAGTGATTCTCAAGATGAGAAATACAATTTTTGATCCGTTTAATGACAAGAGAGACCACCATGCATCCGTGTAATTCTTTTTATTATTAGTTTCCTTTTTGCCACGACGCTGAAGAAGGTTAAATATATTTTTTTAATGTATTAAAGATAACGATTTATTTGCTACTTTTCCTACGCAGTACCTTCATCAAGGGGCCTTCTTCCCTACGACCATCAGTGGAGTAAACTCCCTGAAGTACTTGACTGGTTTCTTACTAATGGCACAGAGTAACATGTACATTTGAGGAGATTCATATATTTAAGCACTTACATTATTTATTTATTTGACTGAAAGGAAAAGGCTACGTCGGCATGATCTGAACTCAAAACATATACTAATAATAATGATGTTAATATATTTCAAATAATACCAACTATAATGACAATTCGATAAATAACAATAACGGCACCGATGATGAAAAACAAAAACAAAAAAATAAAAGAGTCGTTTTGTTTTGTTTTTTGTTTAGTTGTTTTTGTAATGCAATGTTTTTCTATGTAATATATAGATATATTTCTATATCAAATAGATATCTTATTAAAAAGACTTATGAAACGAATAAAGCAATTAATATTCATAACTTTCTCTTCTAACAGTCTCCTGCTGTACTAGAACTGCATCTGAATTAGGCGCCATATTTATTCACCGATTGAAATCATATTTACTTTTGGCAGACATTTTATTCTAGAAGAATTTATCAATTGGTGAGGAAAATATTTATTTTCTTCCGATGAACTTTGGAAAGTTTATTGCGTCATTCATTTAAAGTTGCTTCAGTGTGTTATTTTTTGTGTTTAAGTAGGATATATGTGTGCTCCTCCCTGACTCAAAAACATACATACAAGCATACCCTCGTATGGTATATATATTGAATACGTTATGTGTATGTATATGTGTGTGTGAGAAAGAAAGAGACTATGCGTATGTGTATTTCAAGAATATTGACCCAGAGGACCTACGATCAGCACCAAATGAAATACAGGAATACGACTGCAATCCAAAGATAGCGCCTCTACATAGATAGAGCCTCTGCAAAGATAGAACCTCTAAGTACTCGAGCTGGTAGAAGTTGCTGTTAAATCTACCTCAAATTATACTCTCGATTTAAGAACGGAATGATTTGAGAAAAATGTCCTCGAAATATAAGGTCTGAAGCTAAGATAGTATAGTCACGGCTGCAATGCATTTAACAATAGATCTTCCCGATCACAAATGATCCAGAGCTAAAAATCAATCACGACATCAAAAGGAATATATTTGCGTTTATTTCGAAATTTCGTGTGCCAGAATTTGTTATTCTTACAGTAGCTATAAATATATTTAGAGAGTCAGAGTTCAAAGTTAAGCAAGCTTCATTTTTTACCCAGTTGATGCTTCAAATCATTTTGTTTGTTTGCGCAAATCTATATAGACTAGTTAAGAAGTAATGAACAGCATGAGAAACAAAAACTTCTCTGTTAACTGAAATTTCCTTTTTAATTGGAGAAGGTGGAGGAAAAAATAGTTTTACTTAATTCTCATCATAAAATGTCTATATAGCTGACTGAACTACCCACTTAACCAGCAGAATAGCACTATTCGAAAGCTGCAACAATGCCAGGAAGCAGCGCATTGTGAACAGCGGTGTAGACAAAAATCCGATACTATCTTCGATTACGGTAAGACAGTAATATAGCTAACATTTCAGTTGAAAAGACGTAGTAATGGAAAAATTAATGACCTTCAAGCATTTTCCAAATGTCACTATCGCTAGATATTGAGGCTGCACATTCGTTTTTACCTTCTTCCTACGACACACTTTCTCGAAGCAGATCTTTCTAGGAATCATGGCTTTAAGGACGCACAACTTCCTCTCCGGTGGGGAAATAGAATATTATCGAAATCCCCCATTCACCTATTCGGACGTTCAGAAAAAAAGAGGTCATTGGTATTCCTTTCTTCGTTCGACTCATCCTTTTTAATGGCGGCTTCTCTTGCTACATGGATGTTTGTAAGTTGCTCAAATATTTAGAGCCTTAAGGGCTTTTTGTTTCAAGAATCAGCTATATGGACAATTCATAATTGTCAAATTAATAAAATAGACCGTTTAATACAACACTGAATGGATTTCTTGATTCATCAAATATTTATTGTTGAAACGAGAAAAAACAATTCAAATTAAATAATTGTATAAACTTTATACGAAATACTTCATTCCATTAAGCTTCAACTTCACTAATGAAAAACAAAATGGCAAGATGATTCTATCTTTTGCAATAAATAGGAAGAACCAACTAATAAACGTGTGTGTATGTGTATGTATATATATGTATACACACAGACATATACAGATATTCGCACACACTAACATATATATATATATATATATATATATATATAGAGAGAGAGAGAGAGAGAGAGGGGGGAGAGGAGAGAGAGAGAGAGAGAGAGAGAGACGGAGACAGACAGATAGACAGACAGAAAGACAGGCAAAAAAGGAATATAAAATGGATAAGTTGTCCTGGGCGGATACCGTATTATATCTCAAATTGGTTTTGATGCCGGCTATCCCGAACGGTCCATGACATAGCCCTGAAGCTTAGAAAAAGATACTGGTGCTGGTAAACTTCACTCGTTAGGTAATTCCGTGTTCCTATTCAGAGCAGCGAATATTCCGTAGAGTATTTAATAACTTTACTATAACTGAAATCTGTAATACAAGAAGAGGTTATTATAAGACCAGCATTCCATTGAATATAAACAGTAACGCTGTTACCTTCAACTGAATAGGAACGCAGGACACTTGTTTGAAAAAGTTCACTTTGAAAACTTCGTGAGCGATGGACTCTTGATGAAATTGTAACGGCTAGGATGCATAATTGTATACGAAGCAATGTGTAGTCGCTGCAGTCGAAATATTTGTAGGTCGTAGGTCTGATGTATATACTGTAGAAATCTTTTAAATAAAATTTTCAGATGTGAGTAAAATCTAAATTCTTCTCTTCGTTATCAACATACACACACACAGAGAAACACACACACATTATATATATATGCATGTCTGTATGAATCTCTGTATATACTAGATAGATAGATAGATAGATAGATAGATAGATAGATAGATAGATAGATAGAGACACCACAAATGAAAATCCCAACGCAAACCTTCGGGACGCCAGATAAACATACTACGGAATCAGTACAGAAGTAAAAGAGAACAAAAAAGAAAAAAGCTAGTACATACGTGTGTTTCTGTGTGTACTCAATTCTACGTGTAATGGATTCCAGTATTGCAGATATATAATATCAAGCAGTTTTGAGGTGTAGTTTAAGACATTGTGACATGCGTGTATACGTACTCAAATAAATAGATATGATTATCTAGTATAACCTATCGCTGAATTATAGCGGAATAATGAAGCGTACGATTTTGAAATGACTGACTGACTTAGTTTAAATATTTGAAATGTATCGCAGTTGATAGAGGCGCACAAACATTGAATAACAGTTTGTGGATCATATTCTATTGTGGTTGTGATAAAAAATATGTACTTTTCAAATATATGTATATTACAGCCATTTTAGAAATTTAAATTTGAAGCGTAGAATCATATTCGTTAAAATTTATTGACTTGTACTTTCAGTTCATGAACAATAGGAGCATAATAGAGATGCGTGCATCGAAGCAACAATTCATTATAAAGTTTTTTGAAAAATATAATTTAGTCGTAACAGAACATTTAAATAAACGAAGTCGATTTATACTCAAGAACTATTCAGCTATTAAATTTATAGCATACTGTAAATGGAGGTAAAAAACCTTTCTCAATTGTTAGTAAATACAACAGGAAAAGATGTATAGCAACACAAAGTTCATAACAGAATATAATGATATAATGGCTGCTTTTAAAACATTAAATCGTTCAATCATAACCATTTTCAGGGAAAAATTTGACCTAATTGAATATAATTTCAAGTTTTGGCATAAGGCCAGAATGTTCAGGAGAGGAGGTTAGTTGATTACATCGATTCCAGTGTTCAACTGGTACTTATTTTATCGATCCCGAAAGGATGAAAGGCAATGTCGACCTCGATGGAATTTGAACTCAGAACGTAAGGGCGGACGTTGTGCCGATAAGCATTTTGCTCGGCGTAGTAACGGTTCTGCCAATTCAATGACTTCATTGAATATTGAAATTCATTTTACCAAATAATTCCAAGAATGCAAACATTGTTTCACAATAAACCAGCTTTAAACATAAATGGGAATCACTTTGTAGGTTCTCTGATCTCAGTTATCAGAGAAATGGTTTGAAAAAGTTCGTGTGCTGTACCTTCCGTGCACACTACTTGAAATCAGCACCGAAATTTTCTTAATGACAGAAATTTTAGAGATTAAATATTAAATTTTCCCAAGTTTCTGAAGTGCACTAGCTGCAAGACCTATTACAATGCTTATACGGTGTGGATGCACAAATTAATTTCTACTTTGCATCAAATTTAATAATATTTTTGCCTCTCCAGATGTAATTTCATGAGTTGCAAGGTCAATCCAAAATGAATGAAGATACTGAGTTTATACAATTCCGAAAGAATTCTATATTTATCAAATATCTAATTTCCAGTCAGGGTTTCTATTCCTATTAAGATAGTGCTAAAGAAGTACATCAATGTTCATGTGTACACTAATTCAAGTTTGGGCTATCATACGATGTAGATTGCTGGTTAGCAGAGTAATAGTACATGTATATCTAATCTTATGAAATAATGTTTGTTTAAATTTAGATGTGATAAAATAAAAGATTTGCATGAAGTTTTACTGAAAATTCTACAACACTTATGGTTGGGAAAAACGATTGTCTAACAATTTAAAAAACGTTTTGATACGGCGATAAAGACTTGGTGCCTAGAAGTGGAGCTATACCAACTTCAGTTACTGTTACTTGTTTTATTTTTAATGGAGGAAAATAGTTGATTATCTTAGTTTTATTTATTTGTAATAATGCATTGTTTCTATTTCTTTCTTGCTAATGTTGTTTGTACATCCTTGTCATATATTTTTTATTTATTTGTGTGTGTGTGTGTGTGTGTGTGTGTGTGTGTGAGAGAGAGAGAGAGAGAGAGAGAGAGAGAGTGAGTGAGAGAGAGAGTAGGGAAGAAAAGAGAGATGTTTCTGGGTTTATATAGGTTCCTACGTTCTGGGGAGATGCAGTTACTGCTTTTTCAAGAGTGACACAACGTTTCTGAGACGTGTGTGCGTGTATGTCTATGTGTGCATGTGTGTTTGTTATTGATATATATATATATATATATATATGTGTGTATGTGTATATGTATATATTTATATATGTATTTGTCTATCTTTCTATCTATCTA
>NC_068990.1:41107127-41108119 GCF_001194135.2 Octopus bimaculoides | reverse complement strand
TATATATATGTATGTATGTATGTATGTGTATGTGTATGTGTATGTGTATGTGTATGTGTGTGTGTGTCTATACAGATTAGTTTGTACTTGAATACTTGCTTGTGCCTGTATGAACATGTGTCGGGAAAGTGTTATAACATCTGGTGTTAAATTATATTCACTTACCACTTACCACTATGTGATATTAATCGAAAGCATTAGAAAAAACCCAATACCAATAACAAAATAAGCAAAAGACTCACAAAAATGCTCTGAAAGTCATGCATTGGAAAAAGAAATGAAAATAAAAGCGAAAAATAAGCAAATGTAGAATAACAACAAAATAAAAGAAGGAAAAAATTGTAAGGGTCATTTGTAAATAATATAATTGAAAAACAGTGAAATAATAATGGAATTTCTGTGGTGGCGGAAATCAAATTAGTTTCTAGTCATTGTTTCTAGTGTGCGATCGTGTTCAGTACCTGTTTCACCACAAAACAGGCTTTTGATGTCATTTAATAGACACGGTGGCCTCTTTACTGCGATACTATTTAATAGAGCATGTGATAAACAAAAGCTGCTTCATAAACACAGCAGCGAGCAGAATGAAATATTCTGCTTTTTTTTCCTCCTCCCGTTTTATTTTGTTGATTTGTTTCTTGCTGTTGTTGCTGTTATCTTTGATGCAGAAATTTTTGGTGTTTTTGTTGACCAAACCGAATATACACATTTCAACTGAAAAAGAAAATAAAACGTGTAGCAGCAGTAGCAGCAGTAGCGGCATGGCAGCAGCATGGCAGCAGCAAGATCAAGAATAGTAGCATGATTATTATTATTATTAGTAGTAGTAGTAGTAGTAGTAGTAGTAGTTGTAGTAGTTGTAGTAGTTGTAGTAGCAGCAGCAGCAGCAGTAGTAGTAGTAGTAGTAGTAGTAGTAGTAGTAGTAGTAGTAGTAGTAGTAGTAGTAGTAGTAGTAGTAGTAGTAGTAGTAGTAGCGATCACCATAAAACAGT
>NC_068990.1:41106298-41107117 GCF_001194135.2 Octopus bimaculoides | reverse complement strand
AACAGAAGAGGGGAGACGGTGAAGAGAAAGAAGAAGAAGAAGAAGAAGAAGAAGAAGAAGAAGAAGAAGAAGAAGAAGAAGAAGAAGAAGAAGAAGAAAAGAGCGAGAGGAAGAGAAGCGGATTGACCATATCGATACTTATAGCTTCAACGAGCGCTAAATGATCTTTTGTATATGGCTTCAAAACCTCAAATTTATAGTGAATTGTTGAGATATGAATGAACATATATCATCCACGTTTTCTCAAGATATTACAGCTGTGATGATAAAAAGCGCTCTTTATTGCCACCTCTCACTATCTATCTATCTATCTATCTATCTATCTATCTATCTATCTATCTTGCAATTTATCGATGTATCTATCTCTGACATCATATATAGACAGAGTCTTTAGGGCAAAAAGCAAGTATTTTTTCCAAATCTGTGTTGCAAGTTCAATTATAGCAGAGGTCAATTGCTTTTCATCTTTCAATACAAATTAAGTACCAGTGGGTTGAAAGAATTGTTAGTGTTGAACTTACGATGTTTGCTCCGCCCTTTAACAACTTAACTTCTTGTGTGGTTGGCTTAATCTGTGGTCCGTTTGACCACCTACTCGGTGGTTGATTTTGGCGGACTTCAATCTGTTGCAAGCATTCGAAGCGTTTCACAAACAAACACACGCACGCACACACATCTTTTAACTTTTACTTAATTCTGACACTGAAAATCAGCCATGATGGGGCACCACCTTGAAGGGTTTCACTCGTAACAAATCGACACCAGTACTTATTTTTTAAGTGTAGTACTTTTGCAACGGTCTTTTGCCGAACTGTCAAG
>NC_068990.1:41099649-41105550 GCF_001194135.2 Octopus bimaculoides | reverse complement strand
GCTTTCGTATTGACACTGTTCTTGCCCTGTTCATCATTTCACCATCTATTTACATATCTTTATTTACTTTTTCTTTCCTCCCGTTATAAGCAAAGCACATAAGCCGGTGGACGAATGATACAAGAGCGCACCTTTGTTGCAGGTCTGTTGAAGTGACACTTTAATGTTTAAGACCGAAAATATTACGTATATTTTCACTTGGAACTTTCGTGTGAACTGGCGTTAAAAATAGAGCTGGTACAGAAACATCTCTAACTGGTCATTAATGATGTGTTAAAATATTTCTTTGTCATATTGTTATTATATTTTACTTTTCACTAAACTCATAGAACGATTCCCCGTTGTGAAACCTGAATTTTCTTCACCTGAAGAATTTCGATGTTAGAATGGAATCCGACAGTGTAGATAGCCCAACGCTCCGATTGAATGCTTCATTGGAAATATTCGATCTTTCAACCCTGCTAGGACCACTAAAACCACTAACTAGGTTTTAAGTTACTGGAACAACCGGTATACAGTCAAGATCTCGCCCCTTCCAACTATCACCTCTTTGGAACGCTCAGACATCCTTTACTAGGTTGTCGTTTTGCTACAAACGAAGATACGTAGAATGTGGTACATAAAACACTGCGCGCCCAACCGGAAAAATTCTTCTGGAATAAGCAAGCCTGTGGACCGCTGGAAGAAGTGCATTGAAAAACTGACTATGTCGAAAAATGATATAATTTTCCAACCCTTACTTTTGTTTCAATAAATTACAGAAACAAGGGAACATATAACTGTTGACTTAATCTTTTATTGAGTTGTCTGGAAAGTTCGTGCCGCTTTTTAAAGGAAAGAAAAAGGTCAATAAATACTTGCCGTTACATTTTTAATCAACCAAATATGAACCACTTTGTTGCAAAATGCGTCTCCATCTTTCCTTTAACTTGAAAATACTGTCTTCCCAGAATTGAGGTGGTTTCATGGCAAATAAGTAGAAAGGTAAGCTACTATAAATCGGCACGAACTTTCCGGAAAACCCAAAATATTTTTTCTTTTTCTTTCTTTTATTTGTTTCAGTCACTTGACTGCGGCCATGCTGGAGCACCGCCTTTAGTCGAATGAAATCGACCCCAGGACTTATTCATTGTAAGTCTAGTACTTATCCTATCGGTCTCTTTTGCCGAACCGCTAAGTTACGGGGACGTAAACACACCAGCATCGATTGTCAAGCAATATTGGGGGGACAAACACAGATACACAACATATACACACACATACATATATACATATATACGGCGGGCTTCTTTCAGTTTCTGTCTACCAAATCCACTCACAAGGCTTTGGTCGGCCCGAGGCTATAGTAGCCCACTTGCCCAAGGTGCCACCCAGTGGGACTGAACTCGGAACCATGTGGTTGGTAAGTAAGCTACTTACCACACAGCCTCTCCTGCGCCTATATATGCATGTAAACGTATGCGCTCGCGGTTGCAAGATCTTGATTTCAATTACCGGACCAAGCTGTGAGTTGTGTTTTTGAGTAAATTACTTCGTTTCCCGTTGCTCCGCTTTCACCTCAATACCTGATGCGTGTCACACTATGCATCTGCAGAAGCAACGTCGATTTGACGGTGGGAGTGAAATAATGTACAGCACAACTGATCATTGTAAACAAACCATTTGTGCAGGTTGTTAGACCTTCATCGGTCATTTACAACAGGACAGTTCATCATATATATATATAAACAATTGCCATTTAAGAACACACGAAATCAGTTAGTTTCACTTCAACATTTAAATTTAATCGTGTTAAAATATTTTCGTCGCTTTGAAATCGCGACCCGTTCACTGGCAAAACATCGTGCTGCATCTCTCGGAGAACAGATCACGATCTCAGTTCTGCTGGTTGCGGCTCTCCTGGAACTTTCGTCAATATCGACATTTTTTCGGCCATCTTGGTAACGTCTGAACCACTCGTATACTTGTGTGCGGCTCATACGCTCCTCTACATAACTTTCTACAACTTTGCGCAGACCTCTGAGCAGGTATCGCTATACCATCATTTTCTGTCATGGCCAATGCGACGATCACACGCTACACATCTTCCTTTAGGCACTACTGTAAACAGCCGAGCAGCGGTAGAACGTTAAAACTTAGTGCGCATGCACAGCAGAGTTCAAGGTGAATTTTTACCTAGCAGCTTTACTCTGCGTGCTTTAGCTTCGTTACTATGGCAACAGTCCGGATATTTATTGATGAGACCTCATATAGATATAGATATATATACACACACACACACACATATATATATATATATACACACACACACACACACATACATATACATATATATATATATATATATATATATATATATACATATACCTATATATGTATATGCATATGTATGCAGTTATAGATCTGCGCGTGTGTATGTATGTATGTATTTATCTGTGAGTAAGCGAACACGGTATATACATAACGGAAAAAGTAAAATTTGCAATTAAAACACAAAAGCCATTAGATGACCTTTTCATTTATTCGTCGAGGAGTCAACATTTTCATCACACCGATGTGCCCAGGTCACAGATATGATATTGTTGTGGTCGATACTTAAGCCCCAATTGAACCCAGGTCTTCAAAGAATTATGCGAATATTTATCATCTGCAGTAGTCAACTGATGCTTTATTTTTATTCTTACCAGAGGGACGAATAAAAGACAAATTTTCCTCGCTGAGATATGAACACCGAAATTAGTGCAACGTCAAGGAATAACCTCGCTTCATTATTTTATCTGTTGCTTTTTGCTTCTGTTTTTTATTTCTTTTTTTTTTTCGACTTTACCGTCATTATAATTACAAACATTGATTTCCACTATTATTTCTAGCCACTGCTACGGCACCACCTTCTCACACTACTACTGCAACTACAACAACTACTACTACTACTACAACTACAACTACTGCTGCTGCTGATGATGATGATGACGACGACGACGACGATGATGATGATGATGATGATGATGATGCAGCTGCTGCTCATAATATCAATAAAATTTAAAATACCGATCATTACTTATTTTGGTCAATAACGAATAATAATAATAATAACAATCAATAACAATAATAATAACAACAACAACAACAATAACAATAACAATAACAATAATAATAACAATAATAATAATAATAATAATAATAATAATGATAATATTTATGGTATGTACGTTGTTATTAATACTAGAATCACCAAGGGACGCCATCAATTTTTGTCATTAAGGCATTCATTTCCATCTTTTGTTTCTGTTACTGTAATGATATGTCAGAAATGTTGCACACTAACAACAATCACATTAACAACAGCACCGAAAATTTCTCATTAACATCCACATTATCATCATAATCAAAATCATCACCATTTCCATTATCATCCTCATCATCATCATCATCATCATCATCTTTAACAACATATTGACAACAACGATGACGACGACGAATATAAAAACGATAGCAACTATCATCTGAAAATAAATGAAATGTAATTTAGAAGACACCCTCCCTCCTAAGACAAACTTTCACCTCAAGCACTATAAATATAGCTCACATATACACACATAAACATTATCAAGCATACACAAACACACAAACACACAAACACACAAATACACACTTACGCGGTCACACGCTCACACACACACACACACACACACACACACACACACACACACACACACACACACACACACACAAAATCATGTTAAAATACGAACACAGAAATTTACTCAAGCTCAATGTGAACATCAGAAATATCGACAATCTCACACACACACACATACACACACACTCACACACACACTCACACACACACGCACACACGCACACACAAGTACAAGCACACTCACAGACGCACATATATAGGTGCTCATATACGATCCATGCATATAAGCACACAGGGTCTTACTGGGCTCCAAACAATGCCACAACACACAGGCTTTGCTATAAATGTATAACAGGAAGTCGCCATCAACGCCACTTTCCGATCAAAACAGACAGAAATTAGTGTTTGTTTTTGGCTGCCATTTTAGCTCTTGTTATTTTTCCCGTCCTGGATGTTTCGTCTCTTCGGCTGCCATCTTTCTTGTTTTCTCAAACCGCGTACCACTCATAGTCACTCCCCACCCTCTCTACCTCCCCTTCCTCTCTCGCTTTCTTCTTTCCTTTCCTCTCCTCCTCCCCTCTCTCTCTCTCTCTCTCTCTTTTTTTCTCATTCTCATGTTCCACTTATCCTCCTCCTCTAACCCGATCACATTTTTTTAGATTGACAAACGAAGTTACAAACCAAACAGGTAGTTAGTTATACATATGTTTATACATGTATATTTTTTCTTTTATCATCATGTCTAAGAATAAATACAAAAGTCACTCGCGCGCGAGTTAGGAAAAACAGTCCCATGCGCATGCACATATATTTATGCTGCTTGTTTGCCTCTAAGTTTAGACAAATAAATGCATCAATCTTTTTACATACACAAACGCACTAGCACATACATACGCACCAGCCCGCAGCCAAACACAGACACACATTTGTATGCCTGTAGTATGTGTATGTATATGTATAGAAGATGGTTGAACAAGTGTTATATGACAAATGAAGGAACACTCAATATTCATAATAGTTAAATATTTATATAATTACAATATAAGATCACTGAAAACATGTTTCTCTGAGTATCAAATAAACTCAACAGAAATTCATACTCAATTGAGCTAAATCTACAATATCACTGAGTTTTAAATCGTCAGACATATGTCGATTCGATCCCAACAACTCTACGAATGAAAAATTTGAGTTACCTCCGCGCCAAGATCTGGATCAGCGCAGTACTAGTACAGATTTGATTTAAATCAGTTTTCGATTTCAGGTCTTGGGACCGTAATGATTTGCACAAAAACTGTCCTGGTCATCATAACATTTGCTGAAAATTTGGCATTAGAGTTCAACCCTTACCAAAAAATTTCAGTGTCGTAGCTCTAAAAGAAATGGTGAAGGAATTAGAAATAGAATGAATAATTGAAGACAATAAAAAGTCAATCCCTGATACAGAGATTAACCCATGTGCTTTAAGATTATTAATGAAAAGACAAGGTTACAAAAAGTTAACTTCAGGTGGACACAAATGGTAAGAGTCTCCTTCAAAGCTACCAAGACATGCTACGAAGACTATCTTACGATCCCTCAATAGACAGCATTTGCAAATTGCAGGAAGTGCTCTTAGACGCTTTTGAACTCTGAGACTTCTGGTCTGATGCGAAGTTACTCGAGTATAAGCAAGATATCATTCCCTTCCCTCCTGCATAGATAAGAAATCTGAGTTTTCTGCCGTCGATATTTGATCCAATTACTGGTTGTTTCCAAAAAGACCAAATGTGAGAACTACAAAACCAACAATAGCTTTCTCAAAGAGGAAGAAATCTCCTGCTTCGAATCAACCAACATCAAGAAGTGCCCTTGGTGGGTGGGACACATGCTTTGAATAGAAGACAGCCGATTAAACACGCAGTTTTTAGCGGCCAATTGATGGAACAGAAACAAACAAGTGAATGACAGCTGAAGTACTTGAAGGAAATTCTGAAAGTAGTAGTAGGAGTAGTAGTAGTAGTAGTAGTAGTAATAATAATAATAGTAGTAGTAGTAGTAGTAGTAGTAGTAGTAGTAGTAGTAGTAGTAGTAGTAGTAGTAGTAACTAAGCAAGAAATAAATTGTAGTAGGACACATTGCACTATTGGACACATCATTTTCTCTACTACAACTACTACTACTACCACTACTACTACTACTACTACTACTACTACTACTACTACTACTACTACCACTATCACCATCACCACCACCACCACCACCAATCCCACCACCACCAC
>NC_068990.1:41095673-41099016 GCF_001194135.2 Octopus bimaculoides | reverse complement strand
TGTGTGTGTGTGTGTGTGTGTGTGTGTGTGTGTGTGTGTGTGTGTGTGTGTGTGTGTGTTTCCGTGTCTGTGTGTGTATAACTACTGTATGTTAATGATACTTAAACGGTGTGCGGCAAGGAATTTCTAGGTGTGCCAGTGATTTTGTTAAAAATATGATTTAATGCTTCAGAAAATGCGCACTAATTGTTAAACATCTTGAAAGGGTTAATTGTTAAGCGTCTTGAAAGGGTTAATCGTTAAAAGGGTTGATTATTAAGATAGATAGATAGATGGATAGATAGATAGATAGATAGATGAAAATGGCAAAAGATAAATTGATGATTCTAAAGAAACCCTGTTCAGAAATCAATTCCGAACAGAGATTTGACTAAGGACTACTACAATTACACCACATCTTTCAACTTATCCTCGATACCTGCAACATCTATTCTCACTATCTATGCTGCTAGCACAAAATACGAAAGTTAAAATGTTCTGAAGCTGTCTTTATCTTCAAACCTACTTGAAAACTTCAACGCCATATGCAGGTGGAGCTGATGAAAATATGTAATTATTCAATGTTTCACAATTTCAGAAAATTGCTATTCGTCTCTTGACACTTGACAGCCTTAATAGCTTGGGAAGATTATAATCCCTCATATAAGTCAGAATCAGTGCGTGTCTCGAGAATTGTTACTAAGATTTTCTACAAATCGCAGATGACTTACTTGCTGGATGGATCCAAGGAAAAAAACATCGCGTCTGAGTTATCGATTCTAGATAGTTTCTCTTGCAGTTGTCAAGACAACTTCAGAATTGAAAGCAATTGCTTCTATGCTTCATATTTACGCCTGCAAATATTGCTGGAAAAGAAATATATACAATATTTTACAAATACAAGTACTTAAGCACACAGTAACGGTGGCATTGAAAGCAATGGATCTGTTGTATAATTCCAATATCAAGCTGAGATTGTGATAATTAAGCGAATGATATCCAAATATCATTTTTTAACGGGTGCAGTTGTTTGTTAAAGAACAGTAGCAAAAGCCAGACAATGAACTCATCTCGTGCCTTGTAGCTTGAAATGGTTCCGTTCTCACTTGACTATCCGAGCGTATGTTTCATTTGTTGATGGAGTTCTTAGTCAGTGAAAAATCCAGGTGTTTGAGGTAATTTTTGGTAGAAGAGCTGTGCAAGTGTTTTTTTTTTTTTTTTTTTTGGCAGCAAAAATCTCGTTGATTCCTAAACATCAAGAAAGTTCAACTGGTTGTGTTTTATGACGCCCAACTTGTGTGACAACATTCTCAGCTTCTGAACATCGTCAATACTTGTGAATTTTACCTTCGAAGAGACCTTTACATTTTGGGGAATTAGTGTCAAAATTGACTCTTTCTAGAGAATCACACTAAAACGATTGGATTCTTGTTCAGTCACATTTGACTCACACTCTTTGCCCTTACTCAAATATCATTTATCCTGCTACCAGACATGTGCAATTAGATTTTGTACTCAGCTGACGGTATAAATATATTCAGAAAATCAATGAACTTTGATACTAATTTACTAATTGATTTTTACTAATTAAAAAGAATGATTGACAATTATTTTCCAAAAGTCAGGTTACCAGAAATTTTTGTTTACATAGGGTTACTACAAATCATGACTACATGAAATTTAAATAGTGTACGGGTTTTCCGACAATACAAATATTAGCATGCCCTGAGATATTTTTCTTCAGTTCAACCATTTTATTTTTTAATGTTTGTTTTCAATTTTATTCTTATTATTACATTTTTAGTATGTTTAATGACCGAAAGTTAAAAGGAGAAAAAGAAACAGAGTATGGGATTAACGTAACGGTGAAGTGCTAAAGAATTTGATATCAGAATATTTTCACAAGTGCATACAGACGCATGGGAACATACATACACATAAACACATCGACGCATGTATAACTTTGTTTTTTTCTTTTTTATTCTTTAACTTGCTTATGCTATTGCGCTGTAACCACGTTGTAGCAAAATATTTTAAAGATTTAGTCGATCATATCGACTGAAAGTAATTATGTTAGTCTAGTACTTATTATATTGATCAGTCTGTATTTGTTGAATCATTAAGTTACAGGGCATAAAAAAGGCTCAACATAAACAACAATACCGGTTTTGAGAAATATGTAAACACAAGTATAGACTTAAAAAATACGTTGTAATACACACATGCACAGTCGCACTCAAGCACAGAGGCACATACACACACGAACACACACACACACACACACACACACACACACACACACACACACACACACACACACACACAAACACACAAACACGAACACACACACACGAACAAACACACATATTGGTTTTTCCAATACACAATGTACTGTACATGAATATTTATTAAATCTTTAATGACGCCACTCAAAAGCGCATGGTGTGCAAATAAGAGGAGCCGCGCCATTTTAATTCTAGTCAGCGTTTCACATAAATAGTAATATATTGTAATTTCTTTTCTTAAGCGGAGAATGAAGAAGTATTTGTTCTCTGTTGAGTAAGCATGAACCAAGAAATATGTCCTTTATTTTTCTATGTACCGAGGGAAAAATAAGATGTTTTCACGTATGTTTAAAAAGGTACAGAAAATATAGCTTAGCTTAGAAACAGGTATCTGTTATGATTTATTTAATTAATTAATTAGTTATGTATATGAAAGAGAGTGAATAGTGGTCTTTCTACATTACTCAGTTACAGAAATGGCTACTTAAGTTTCACACCGATGTTGCTGTCGGATGCATAACTTCTGGCAAGATCAGCAAAGCGTGAGGCTAAGATCCAATATGGCAAGCAATAAGACTACATAATGAATGGTAAAGGACAACACAAGATTAGATAAATAAAATTTAGCAGTAATATTTGGGGCGTGGGCGCTAACTCAGGTAATTTGAACGTTAGATTAAGTCCATTGGATAGCTTCTATGCAAAAGAATATACTCGTTAAAGAATTGACGGGGATATGCATGCGCACATAAATGTTAAACGCACTTATTACAAACATGCATAGACAGATATATTGTATACTAGATATTTAATAAAATATGTACATGTGTATATACACATACAGACACACACACACACTTACATATATATACACACACACATACAAACACATATGTATATATATTTGTGTGTGTGTATTTTGCCTTTGCATCCCTTTCACCATTGTTTTTGCTTTTGCTGCTCCTCCCACTTTACTCACACTTTCTTTATTGTCTCTCTTGCCCCTCCCTCTAAGTCTCTCTGCGTGTATGCATATGTGTGTGTGTGTAAATGCATATATATATATATATATATATATA
>NC_068990.1:41093031-41094578 GCF_001194135.2 Octopus bimaculoides | reverse complement strand
ATATATATATATATATATATATATATATATATATATATATATATATATACACGCAGATGTATGTATATATATATGTGCGTATGTATATATGTACGTATGCACAATTCTATACATATGCGCATATTTACTTTACATACATAAACATATAATCCGCGAATGGAAAATGATCAGGTGTGAAATCCTAGTGGAATATATAATAAGACGTGAAATACTAATAGATGGTTGGTGGAGAGTTTGGTTGGGATAAAGTGTGAGAGAAGATTTTGAAAAGAGAATACATAATATACCATACTGAACATGCCACCTCGTCACCAACCCACACACAAGTATTTTATATTCGTTTTCCCTTTCTTTTCCAGTTTGCGAGGGCAGGAGTGTTGCTGGCACGAGAAGAAAACGTATTTCTACAAAAATGGTTTGTTATATACAATAGGAACATATTGCTCAAATATACAGCAGCAAAGATTAGTTTGGAAAATAAACGGACATCATGGCGAGTAGATATGTAAATATTTTCTCAATGAAATAAGCATACATGAATTGCTTTTTATTGCTTTCGCATGTTTTCGTTTTGTTCTCTTCTGTTGCTTTTCTCTTGCCTTTCTTCGACCTTAACACTGTTGGATCGCAAAGCCATTTTTTTTTCTCTAGAATTATTAGAGTGCTAATCCAGCGACCATATTGGATTCGATCGCTTAACAATCATACAGACTTCTTTTAAGATGTTATTTCTTTATTTGTTGGCTATTTCTCTTATTCCGTTTTCCCTTTTCTTTTTCATTCTGTATTTTATTACCTGTTTCTTGTTTTCATATAATTTATTTTCCTATATTTTTATTATTCATTTTTGCTTTCTACTTCCATTCTATTTGCACCTTTCCTTCTATCCTTCATTCTTTTCTTTTGGTGCGGGTGGGGTAAAAGAGGGGGGAATGAATACTTTCTCGCTTTCTTTTGCATTATTTGTTGTTATTATTTTATTTCTAGTCTCTCTCGTCTATCATTTCATCTCTCATTCACCTTTTTTCACCTCTTACTTACTTATTCATATGCATTTACCTCCTCCTCCCCCTTCGTACTAGTTTCCGTTTTCTTGTTCTTCATTCTTATTTTCATTTCCTTCTTTCTACTCCTCCTCATCACTATCATACCATCATCATTAGCAGCAGCAGCAGCATCAATATATCGTTCATCGACTCACTTTCATATCATTTTGTTTGTCCCCACCTTATCCTTATCAATAAGTACATCTTTCAGAATTTATTTTATCCTTCTCTTCTTTCTGTCCGCTCTTTCTTACTTTCCTCCTCCTCCTCCTCTCCTGTTTATTTTTCCTCATCCTTTTTATTGTCTTCTTCCCCATCTCCACCACCTACATCTTTTAATCTTCTTTCCTTCCTTCCACATTCGATTCTCCTCCCACATTAAACTCCTCTTCCTACTCCTAGCTATTCGACCAATCCAAACTTTCCTTGATATACATATACTTACATACATATATATATATATATACATGTGTATATATATTTATATATATATATATATAT
>NC_068990.1:41092495-41093021 GCF_001194135.2 Octopus bimaculoides | reverse complement strand
ATATATATATATATATATATATATATATATATATACACACACATACATATATATACATATATATATATGTATGTATGTATGCATGTATGTATGTGTGCATGTATGTATATGTGTATGTATAACAAAAATGTCCGCCAGAAGTAAATCGAAACGGTAAATGTTATGGTTACATTAGTCTCCCGTTTGGTTTGAGATTTCCTCATCTTTGGCTTGTTTATCTCTTATTCTTTACGGAGACAGATGTATGTTTATGCTGAGGCATGCCTGCTTTCTATGTCTATGCATTTAGTGATTATTGGACATACACACACATGCCTACACACACACATACTCACACACATCCACACACATATATATATATATATATATATATACAAGCACATATATAAAAAGATATATACATACATAATACATTTATATATACATTTATATATATATGCATACGAACATACGTACACATGTACATATCGGTATATATGTGCGCGTGTACATACTTGCATACATATACGCGCGCGAGTGTATATAT
>NC_068990.1:41089151-41092367 GCF_001194135.2 Octopus bimaculoides | reverse complement strand
TATATACACGCGTATAAAGTACACATGCATGCACATCGTGCATATATACATAACAGTAGAAACATACAGGCTAAGAGCCAAAACGGGAGAAGCAAAGTTAGACTTAAATAAACAAGCCGATAGATAGATAGATAGATAGATAGATAGATTGAATAATTGAGAGAAAGATATAGAGAAAAAAAGACTGAGTGATTGCTAGAAAGATACGTAGATATATAGATTTATAGAATAATCGAAGATGTGAAATCTTTCTCTCCCTCTCTCATTATTTCTTTCTTTCTTTCTTTCTTTCTTTCTTTCTTTCTTTCTCTCTCTCTCTCTCTCTCTCTCTGTATATATAGAGAGAGAAAGAGACACCCACACATACATATACAGATGCATGCATACACATACATACATACATTCGTACTTGTATGTGCATGCGTATGTGTGTGTGTGTTTGTACATATGTACGTATGTATTTATACAAACAGACTGAAAGGCAGATAGGTAGACAGATAAAAGACTGGATAAGTAAATGAAATGGCATTGCTCAGAAGTTGATTAAGAGACGTGAGAAGACATGTCTTAGAACTAAAAGCTTCCTTGATTCTAAGCCTGCTCTCACTAAATCCTGCAGTACGCAAGGTCATAGAACTATTTCCCAATTTCTCCAAGACGCTCAACATTTCCGGTGTCAACATTACACAGGGTTATTCAGACATAATCAGCTAAAGACGTAAGTAAACTAACAGTAAAGCACACATATATGTCACGTGACAGGATCTAGCAGACAACGTTAGCGATCTTCTATCCCACTCACTTCTAATTATTCTCCATATCTTAGTCTTTCACACCAATTGATATATTCTCTTTGTGTGATTCGTAGTCTGTCCATCTCTCACCCCTCTCCCTTTCTCTCTCCATCTCTCTTTCCTTCTCTCACTCTCCATATCTCTTTCTCTCTCTCCCTCTTTCTCTCTCAGTTTCACTCACTCACTCAATCTCCATTACCTTATAACTACGATGTATAAGGCCTCCTCGCTCACTCATTCTCTTCTGTTTTGTAACTACGATATCTAAGAATTCCTCACTCACTCACTGTCTCTGTTTTTACAACCACTATGTCTAAGCCCCCTTACTACATATGCTGTTCTTTAAATCTATGCAATACGACACTTTGGTTGGGTAGTTATTTATTGAATTTTGTTTTACGTCACTCATGCCTTACCTATCTCATCAACTGCCTATCTGCTTTATGTACCTGCCACAGCAGTCAAACAGTCATCATTTTACAACATCATTTTATGAAAGGCTCATGTTAAAACAATATCTAGGATGTGAAGAAAAAGACCCGCCCAAACGAACCAAAAGTTGTACAGATCTCAAAGAAAGAATTATTGGAGCTATCTATATTTGAAGGACTTGCATTCCGATATATATTTTATGGTTTTCAAAATTTCAGTAGTTATTTGACTATCTATAAATATCGGTATACACACACCTACACGCGTGCACACACTCAAATACACACACACACACACGCACACGCACGCACACACAAACACACACATATGTATAAATGCAGAGAGAAAGAGAGACAGACAGACAGAGACAGAAAAAGAGGAGTTTTCGGTAGGATGACTCAAACTAATAGGTATGCGTTCTGAGTGCTCAACTAACGCATACATTTCCACAATTCTCAACCGATTTTCACCAAACTTTACGCATACATTATTTCTGTCCCAACATTTTGCCCAGAGTAGTAGTAGTAGCAGTCAGATCATTTCTGTTCTTTTTTCTGATTTTTTAGTTCGTTTGGGTTTTCGGCCTCCCTATGTCTTGCTGTGAATCTAGCAGCTTTTAATAAACTTACTTCACTGTTACCTACGTAGGACTATGTATCTACTCTATCTAACTCCACGCAGTATTCTACTGATATTAACCCTCTTCCACCATCCTTTCTAGGTAAGTATAATCTTGCTACTCCTGCCTTTGGGTGAAGTCCTCAATTCATATTGAATTCCTTCCTAGTTCTTCTGTCTAGCATCACGAATTCAGCTTTTGTCCAATCTACCAAAGCTGCTGAATATCTAAGTAACGATACTGTCCAAATATTTACAGCTGTTGCTAGATTCGGACCGTTTAGCTTTGATTTCATTAGCCTCCTCGCCCTTCTGATGTACTCCTCAATTTTCGTTTTCATTTCTGTAGTCAGTACCCTGTCAGATTCTAATACTCCTAGATACTTATAACTCTCCCCTCCTTTCAATGGTTTTAATGTCTGGCTATCTGATAATTAGATGCCTTCACTGTTGACTACTCGTCCCCTTCTTATGACTAATATTGCACACCTATTTATGCCAAATTCTATTCCTATAGCTTTGCTGATGCGTCTTACAGTCTGTATTAAGGAATCTATTACATTTTCATTCTTACTAAATGGTTAACGTTTCCCCTACTATTTCTGAACTAATACCCTGTTTTTGCCTTCCTTGATACTAAACTGAGAAGGATCAAACATAAAGCAAGTTGATTATCTGTCCACCGTTCTTTCTCTTTTGGCTGGCTTTTGTCATGTTATGGGTACGTTTTTGCAGCATTTACTCTTTTAATTAAACACCGCCTATGGACATGTGTTGATGTTTCGTTTGTAGCTATAATTATAATTATTATTGATGTATCAGCGAGAGACCCAGAAGAAATAGCAATGTATATATAATGAGGTCTTGTATAAATATGGACGTATATTTAATTAAAATGTAGAATTTAAAATTTTGCCCACATTTTTGCAGTTCTCGTATAGAAATGCATTTACATTTTTACGCACATGTTACTCTAACGGTTCATTTATGGGAAGCTATTTTTTGTATATATATACTCCATATAAAAAAAAATCTTTCAGTTTCCTGAGATTGCTTACATTTAGACACATTTTTCTTTCATTGTTTTTGCGGATTCTTAATTTCTGCTTCGCGATGGTTTCAGATTTGATCTATCGTCCCAGCAGTTGCTGTCACACGTCCATGCTGTTTGGTATTCGCTCATGTTATCATCATCATCATCATCATCATCATCATCATCATCATCATCATCTTATTATTATTATTATTTTATGTTTGACTTTTGCTTTGCATTTGTACAAGTTGGATCCAAGTCTCACCCAGAGACCTCACGAGACAAGTTAGAAGTTCATATTATTATTACTATTATTATTTTATGTTTGACTTTTGTTTT
>NC_068990.1:41079530-41083691 GCF_001194135.2 Octopus bimaculoides | reverse complement strand
AGAGAGAGAGAGAGAGAAATAGATAGATACATATATACACACATATATATACATATATATGTATCGACTGGAATATGTAGTGTAATGGTGATAGTGGCAATCATACTTCTTAAGGTGAGAGCATTTTGTATGAATGTTTTGTCACTCATCTCCTTTAAAGAGGCATGAATCTCACCACATTTCTTCATGTGCCACCAAAATATAAACCCATAAATAGCGTTCAACAATGCCTTATATCGTATCATTGAAATATTAGAATGTAATCTCAAGTTTATTTCACATTAAGGTAAGCATCGTATTCCTATAAAGTATGCTTTATTTCATATTCGTTACGTTGCATAACTGAAATTTTCTCACTCAGTTCTTGTCATTTATACATCACCAAATTATTCACTGTGAATATTGAAAGGTATTTTTTCTTTTTCTTCTTACTAGTTTCAGCTCAAGAGCTGCGGCCATGCTAGGGTACCGCCGTTCACTTTGCTACACTTTCACTACTTGAGACCTCTGACCTCTGACGTACGTGGCATTTGATGAATGAGGGAGTTTGATGTTCCTGCCCTCATCTACATTTCCTACAGCAATTTAGGTCCATCCAGAACTCTTGACGAGAGGAAATCGAGTTTTGTTTTGAAGACACCTACAGTTGCCCCATGTATGTCTCTAAAGTTTTGGGGGGACGATACTGAAGGCCCTTGAAACCCAAACTGTTGCAACATCTGGTCCCGTATCCTAAATGCACAGTTGAGATATTTGGCGTTATGCATTGGCGCCCCTTCTATTGGTTGTGAAACTTTCAGCGTATAAGTCTTTCCTGAATTTTACAGTTCTATTTCACTGCATATCTTTCCCGCCTTCATTCTAGGCTGTTGGAGTTTTTTCAACCTCTTCCAGTTGCAAATATGTCACATTGAGACAATCTGTATCATAGAATGGGCTAATCCCCTTGCGATACGTTAGATGTTATGTTAGTGATGTTCTGTATTTTTTATAGTTTGGGAGTTGTTTACATATTGTAGAACCATTGCCAATATATATATATCTGTGTGTGTGGGTGTGCGTGTACCCTGAGTTCTGGGACTCGAGACATCAATATCTAAGTCTTGATGATGACAAAAGAATAAATTCCAAGAAGTCAGTTCTCTACTTTCCAAAGCATGAGCTTTTCCAAACTCACCAAATTCACAATATGATATATACTGAGACAAACATCATCAGTTTCCTTAAACTCTGTTTACCATTATTATAATAATTATTATTATTATTATTATTATTATTATTATTATTATTATTATTATTATTATTATTATTATTATTATTATTATCATTATTATTATTTAAATGTAATAAGCATTTGCAATTTGATATATATATCATCGTTTAAACGTCTATTTTTCCATGCTTTCATGATTCAGATGAGACAGATTTTCAATAACCAGCGGCTCCTTCTACGTGTGCGTACGCGCGCAGATACACACACACATATGTTTATATATATGGAGTATTTGATTAAAATAGCAACGTAGGCTAAATATATGTACATTATGACAAGTTTAATGCGGTATTCGTCCGGGGATGATATCACTTATATATATGCTATGTTTAAAAACAGAAAATATATCGGATGGAGACGAAATTCATTCCACCAGTGGCTGGTGAGAACATGTATCAATGGGGTGTACTCACATCCAGCGGAGAATGTCAGTCCTTCAGAGGAGAGTGTCACTGTTCTACAAGGCAACACAGGCTAACAACCACCAGATGCCCAACCAAAGAGAAAGGATTTTAACGACACTAGCTAAATATGTTTGGAAGAGGAACTGTGTCACATATGGGAACTATGGAATGCTTCACACATGGGAACTATGGAATGCTTCAGTGCGAGGTCTTCGCTCTTGAAGAGAGTCTCGATGTTCCTGATGTGCTTTATCTTAATCACAGGTTCTATATCTGTCCATATTTCTTGGAGAACTCTTTCCACACAGGCGTATGTTGCTGCTCTAGGACATGAATGTTATCTAACATGAAGCGATACTCCACCTTCTTCGAGCAGCTGGGATGTCAATTTGTGCTCTCCTTCAATTCACTTTTGTAAGCTGTTTCGTCTATATCAAGCTTACCTTCTTCACGCTTAGTGTGAGCAAGGTGTTTGTGTTGATTTTGCAACCACCGCTTTGTTGTCGTTATTCTTGTTTTTGTTGTTGATGTTGGTTAGTTTTACTGCTACTATTACTGGTGGTTTTGCTGTGGTTATTGCTGTTGTTGCTGTTAATGTTACTACTGGTTCTGTTGCTGTTGTATTATTGGTGTTGTTCTTGTTGTTGATGTTGCTGCTGGTGGGGTCATTGTTGCTTATGTTGTTAGAAACATTGCCCTTACTATTATCGCTACTATTTCAGTCATTGTTGACGTTATTGTTGTACTTATTGCTGCTATTGTTATTGTTGATGTTGTTCGCGTGTGAATGCTTTCTTGTGGAACTGGTAGTAGTATGAGATTTTCCTGTTACCTCCTTGTTGAATCTGACTGTGGGCGTTACCGATACCATAATTCCAAACAAGAAAAAAAAACAAAAGAAAGAAAATAAATATTACAAAGACTGCGCCCAAGAGGGTACAATTTTGCATTCCCCGTTTTCATGAAGGGGGTCTTTACCTATAGTTTTTTTTTAATTTATGACAGAAAACAAATCAGTTTCAACAGAATCTAGAAACCTTCGAGAGCTGAAGTGACTTATGCACAATGCTAATAACTGTTCTGTTTTGTTACTGATATAGGCACAAGGCCTGAAATATTTGCAGGACGGGGACAATCGATTACATTGACCACAGTACTTGACTCATACTTTATTTTATCGATCCGTAAAGAGTGTAAGACAAGGTTGACCTCGACGTTATTTGAACTCAGAAAGTTAAGAGTCTTGTCCGATTCGCTAATGATTCTGCTAGCTCACTACCTTAATAATAACAACAAAAACAATAACAACAACAACAACAACAACAACAACAACAACAACAACAACAACAACAATAACAATAACAGCAACTTTAAATATCAGTCTAGAAAATGTCGTTAATATATATTTTTTTTAAAAGAAGCAGATATACACATTTTATATAAAATGTATTCAATGAGTGTCTTATGTAAAAATTGATTTTTTTTTTCATAGTCATCAGACATTGGAGCATTATATGTCTCTGCGTAAATATGTGTGTGTGCGTATATATATGTCTGTGTATATATATATATATGTGTACATGTGTGTGTGTCTGTATGTATCTATGTGTGTGTGTGTGTGTTTATGTGTATAAACCTATGTATATACACACAGATATTTTATATGCAAGTATATTTCAGAATAGAATGATTGGAGTGAGTAGATCTAAAAGTCTTGAAATCTATATGACAAATTACCTGGAACTGTCGAAATGGCTGGCTGACAGCTACCAAGTGGTATTGATTGGCCTTCTTTCATTTTCCTTTATATTAAATTCGTTTTCATCGCCACCATCACCATCACCATTATAGTAACATCACTATTATCATCATCATCCTGTTTTTCTCAATTCATCATCATCATTGCCGACATTATCGCTTTCTTTCTTTACCCTCTCTCTTTTGGCTAATGTCATATTCGTAATTTAATATTGAGATTATAACTACGACAATGAATTTAACCTCAATACAACCTATGATAATTTTAATGTGGCTATTATGTTGTTGTCGTTGTTGTTGTTGTTTGTGCCCTTGTTGTCGTTTTGGCATAGTAATTATTCCTAGCAGAATCCTTTGCGCGTCGGACACAAAGCTCAACTGCATTTCTTCCGGCACTTTACATTCTGAGTTCAAATTTGCTGAAGATGACTTTGCTTCTCATTCTCCCGAGGTCGATAAAGTAAGTACCAACTGAAGACTGGGACCGATCGATCGATTAACATCCTCACACGAAATTTCCTGAAATCATTTACATTTCTGCTATTATTAACAACATCCTTCTCATCAACATTATTATTATTATCATTATTATTATTATTATTATTATTATTATTATTATTATTATTATTATTATTATTATTATTATTGTTGTTCAGTAGTTTTATTTTTATAACGTGCTTTCTCTTCACTACCGAGCGCAGCTCTGTGCGCCTTGGGTATGTGCTG
>NC_068990.1:41074640-41077354 GCF_001194135.2 Octopus bimaculoides | reverse complement strand
TATTATTATTATTATTATTATTATTATTATTATTGTTGTTCAGTAGTTTTATTTTTATAACGTGCTTTCACTTCACTACCGAGCGCAGCTCTGTGTGCCTTGGGTATGTGCTGTGGTTTGCTGTGATGCTCTTATGGTTACTGTATTGAAAGTGTTTTGCGTAGGATGTGTGCAGTGCCCAGTAGTGAATTTTTCTGTATATTATATATACTTGTAAGTCCTGGTGTTTTTGTCATGTATTTGTTTGATATTTTTTTTATACCTACCTATTATTATTATTATTATTATTATTATTATTATTATTATTATTATTATTATTATCATCATCATCATCATCATCATCATCATCATCATCATCATCATCATCATCACCAGTATTATTTTTACCACCATTGCCGTCGTCATTATCATTATTCAGTTAAGAAGTTCCGGATAACCTGCATCGCAATATTCACATGATCGTCTTTTGGTTCTTGGGACCAATATTGACTTTATCTTCTTTCCCTATAAATCAGGTAACGTATATCAAATAAACATGGCGGTGAGTTGGCAGAATCGTTAGCACGCCGGGCGAAATGCTTAGCGGTATTTCGTCTGCCGTTACGTTCTGAGTTCAAATTCCGCCGAAGTCGACTTTGCTCTTCATCCTTTCGGGATCGCTAAAATTAAGTACCAGTTACGCATTGGAGTCGATGTAATCGACTAAATTTGTCTGGCCTTGTTTGTCCCCTGTATGTTTATCCCCCTGTGGGCAATAAAGAAATGTGTATAAAATAAAATACCAGTAATGCAACAGGAACGTATAAGCTGAAAGATTATTTTGACAGCGACCTATGTATGTACGTCAAAGTTGGCAATTATTTTTATCATTACTATGTTCTTATCACAAATACTATTTACACAAAACAAATAGTTTAGGAAAATATTCTAGCAATATTTAAAGTTAATAGCATTGCATCTTTGTCGAACATGCTTTATTAATTACAACTAGAATGATATTCTTTCTTAAATATCGCAATGTCTTTACTTAACTGGTTAACAGTTTATTTTGTTAGCTTTTCAACTAACATGGAGACAAGATTATAACCTTTCTGTATTTCTATCTATTTCTCTATTCAGCCATTTTCGATCTACCACAGGAAGAAGCTTATCTATACTGTTCGCAAGCCATCATGTCTAGACTGGCTAATTCTACGTTGGAGAGAACGCTTCTGCGGTTAGGTGATTGTAAATGACTATGGCATTTACATATCAATTATAAAAAGATTTTTTATATGGAAAACTATTTATCAATTAGTTATTTACTAGGAAAGATGGAGATTCGCACGAATGAGTACTGGTAAAAACGTTGGCGTTCCTAGTAAAACTGTGCTATGTAGACTATAGAGATGAGGGGTTCGTAGAATTTTACGTCTGTTTTCTTTAGCAGCTCTTGATGTGAATTGTTCCTGAAAAACAGAAGCACTTTCTGTGTTGGAAAATGTTATGTATCGAAAAAGAAATATTCATGTCGTTTTCGAAAAACAATGTCTAGACGGTTTTCTATGATTTTCATCTCAACTTGTACAAACATATCTCCAAGAATTGTCATTTGACTTCTTTGTAACGGCGTTTATTGTGTGGTGCGGCGTTTTCCTGTTGGTTGTATTCTGTTTGCATATTCCCTCAAATATAACTACCTACTTCCTTAAGGAATGTACGTAGCTTGAGCAAGACAGGAGTAACTATTACCTAGAAATTTGTATAGTTTTAAGAGACGGCACTATGGCAGATCATAAGTGGATTTCCATATGTTATTCATTCCAGCTCGCATTGATCTGAGTTAAATACCCACGAAGGATAACTTTGCTTTCATCATTACATAATCAATAAATAAAATACAATCTACCCCTAGGGTCGATTTTTCTTTCACTATTTTTATTCACACTTCATTGTTTCATTAATTAAAATGCCCAGCATTGTCATATTTTGTCACACAGATTCGGACTCAGAACTGCATTTAGAGTACACCTGTTTCAAACATTCAACTCTTTGCACATAAATTTCAGTCATATAGAGAAGCTTTCAGTTCATTGAACAACTAAACGTTCCTCTACAAGACTGACATAAGATCCAGCACTACTCAAACATTTGAAACTATAATATATAAAACGGTGTGTGCCTTGCCTTTTAATTTCTACTCTTCATGAAACAGTTTCTGTTCCTTCCACTTACAACCTCAATCTAGTCGCCCCATTTATCCACTAAAATTCATCAAATTTTGTAATAAATAAATTGTCTTTCCTTCACAGGTTTTATCGAAACCCTTGCAACTCACTTTCTATCTTTCTACATTCCCTCACAAATACCGACCGTCTGAATTTCATGCTTGATGCAAACATCTTCATTTGCTTTTTTGAAGATCTGCCAAGGTTATGGCCATTGTTGCTAATCCCTCAACAAAATAATTATTAAAAAGTAAAAAAAATAATAAAAGAAAGAGATGGGGCTTGTTTCTTAGAATGACTTCAATGTCTCTCATATGTTATGTTCCGAATGTCGATTTCAGTGAACAATATGTGTGTGCAGTGATTATAAAACCATTATTTCAGCCTTTTGGTCATTATTGGGACAGACATTTGGCTTACTTTCAAATTTACCTCATTCCTTTCCATTCAAGCCAAATAAGGATTTGTTTCGTCTCCTCTCTTAAGGTTTATAATAAAAATGATAAT
>NC_068990.1:41072038-41074630 GCF_001194135.2 Octopus bimaculoides | reverse complement strand
ATAATAATAATAATAATAATAATAATAATAATAATAATAATAATAATAATAATAATAATAATAATAAAATTAATAACAACAGTAGCAACAACAACAACAATGACAACAACAACAGCAACAACAACAACAGCAACAACAACAACAATGACAATCACAACAATAATAATAACAACAACAACAATATGAATAATAATAATAATAATAATAATAATAATAATAATAATAATAATAATAATAATAATAATAATAATGGTGGTGATGACTTATTATTATCAGCATTGAGACGGCAGTCCGCCAGCATCGTTACCACGCCGGAAAAATACTTACCAGCATTTCTTCCGGCCTTACGTTCTCAGCTGAAATTGCTCCGAGCTCAACTTTGCATTTCATTCTTTCAGGGTCGATAAAATAGATAGCAGTTAAATAACTAAGGTCGATGTAATTGACTATCCCACTCCAACGAAATTTCAGACCTCATACCTATTGTAGAAAGAATAATTATTATTATCATTATCAAGTCGGTGGGCAGGCAGAAACGATAGCCCATCACATGGAACAAAATGCTAAGCAGTATTTCGTCCGTCTTTATGCTCTGAGTTCAAATTCCTACGAGGTCAACTTTGCTTTTCATCTTTTCGAGGACGATGAAATAAGTACCAGTCGAGCACTGGGGTCAATACGAGCGACTCACCGCCCCCGAAAATTTCAGACCTTGTGCCTGTAATAGAAAGAATTATGATCACCGTTATTATTAACACTAGTAAGGCGGCGAGTTGGCAGAATCTTTAGCAGGTAGAATCTTAGTTGGCAGAATTTTTAAGGCGGCGAGCTGGCAGAAACGTTAGGGCGCCGAGCGAAATACTTACCAGTATTTCGTCTGTAGTTACGTTTTGAGTTCAAATTCCACCGAGGTCGACTTTGCCTTTCATCCTTTCGGGGTCGATAAATTAAGTACCAGTTAGGCACTGGATCTATGTAATCGGCTTAATCCTTTTGTCTGTCCTTGTTTCTCCTCTCTATGTTTAGCCCCTTGTGGGCAATAAAGAAACAAGAATCTTTAGCACGCCGGCCGAAATGCTTAGCGGTAATTCGTCTGTCTTCATGTTTCTGAGTTCTAATTCCGTCGAGGTCAGCTTTTACCTTTCATCCCTTCGGGGTCGATAAATTAATTACCATTTGCGTAATGCGATTGATCTAATCGACTGGCTCCCTCCCCCAAAATTTCAGGCCTTGTGCCTATAACACAAAGAATTATTAACACTGGCAGCAGCAGCAGTAGTAGTAGTAGTAGTACAATGTGCACAAACACGTGCGACCGCATGCGTGTGTTCATGTCGGGCAACTACCTTAACATAACTGTAAGAATAATACAGCAGCATTTATTGATGATGGAGGGACTCAATCTCAAAAGTAGATTCAACTTTATTAAATAATTAGTTTTGACTGCTGAGTTCATGTTTCACCTAATGCTTGGTTCAGTTGTAAAGCGAAACTTGATGACCCAGTCAAAACTTACTCAAAGAAATATATATATATAAATATATATATATATATTTAATTATATATATATATATATATACACACACACACACACACACACACACACACACACACACACACACACACACACACACACACACACACACACACACACACACACACACACACACACACACACACAGCACACCCATATATACATATGCACATATATCTGTACGTGTGTGAGAGCATGCGCGTTTGTATGTATGATGTGTGTATGTGTATGAATATTATATAATTAATATTCCTGTTATTATTTTGCTCCAGTTCTTTTCGCTACTATTGCAACATCAATAACAGTAATAACAATAACAATAACAATAACAGCAACAACAACAACTACAACGAGTAGCAAGCTGATGATGAATAGAAACAAATAGCAGACGTTAGTCAATCAATATGTTGTAAGAGTCTAGTTTCATTGAGTTAAACATTTAAAATGTTTAGGGTAGGTTAGAGTGGGGTCTGTAGGTAGGTGGGTGGGTGGGCAGGTGGTGGGTGATGACATGTCTGGGTTGTTACTTTATTACATACACAAAGATATAGGTTATATATTGCTTTGTTGCTGCACTAAGGAAGAGGGTAGGGGTGAAAGCGTGGTTGTGTGTGTTTGTGTGTGTGTGTGTGAGAGAGAGAGAGATGGTATTAAGTTCTGGATTGGAGGCTAATGGTGAAGGTAATCAGAGAAGAGGAGAAGGGTGGTGGCGCTGCTGCGAGAAAGAAAGGAAGGATGAGAGCTGATGATGATAATAGTGAGAGAAGAATAAATTGTATGGCAATCGTGAGAGAGGGAGGATTGGTGTGGAAGAGATAGTAAAACGGGTTGCGATTAATGGAAGCAACAGAGATATGTTTTCTCAGGGTTATATAAGTACTGATCATCTGTCTGTCTGTCTGTCTGTCTCTGCCTCTCTTTCCCCTTCTATATATATATGAATCTATCAATTTATCTATTTATCTATCTATCCATCTATTGATTGATCAATCTATCGATCCCTAATTGTGCTTGTATGTACGCTACTTGTTGAAGCCTTACCACATAATATATATATA
>NC_068990.1:41070319-41071300 GCF_001194135.2 Octopus bimaculoides | reverse complement strand
ATATATACATATATATATATATATACATACATATATATATACATATATATAACCTGTCAGTAACGAACATATAATGACTACTGGAAACAGTTTTAAGTCGAATTTATGACTATAAAGAAATATACAATAACCGTTATTTATGCTTTATCTTCTATATATACACTACCCTCGTCAGTCATTTCACGATATAACAAGACAGAACACTGAAAGAATGGTACAGGCTGAGGAGGAGAACGAAGAAAGGCAATAAGTATAAGGTAAGTGGGAAGAGTCTTCTATACAAAGTTCACACATAATCTGTTCGATGGTCTTGTTAATATTAAGTAAACTATTCTAACCACCAATTCTCACATCATATAATGGCATCAATACATTTGGTGCTGTTTACAGAAAACAGTACATGACCCTAAAGTTCTATGCGCTCTTGGAACAGAGACTTATAAGAAACCTTTTCAAGAATACATGCGCATCTCTTTTTTTTTTTTTATTTAAGTACATTTAATTTTTGATAGCTTGATTTTGTTTTATTAAATTACCAAATATGTCTCCAAACAACTCAGGCACACTCTTATATATCATAGTTATAAGGATAACTATGTAAGAGGAGTTTCCAGACTCTAGCACGAGTTGTTTATGTACATATGATATTTTCTACTGAGAGTATATAACCATTGAAGCTTAATTGACGAATCAGTGTTAAGACATTGATGGTCTGAATTTGAATTTAGAACAAATATTTTTCAAAAAGGTAAGTGATGAACATCTTAAGATATAACTCAAGGGCAAAAAACTTTTCGTCATTTGAAGGCCATAACCGAATTAAATGTAATCTAATATGACTGCATTAAAGAAAATTTTGTTAAATATTCTGAAAACAAAATTATATTTATGGTAAAATTATAATTCTAAATATTAAAGAAATAAGAAAGCAAACCAAAATTCGTAATGACTGTGTGTGTGTGTGTGTGTGTGTGTGTGTGT
>NC_068990.1:41065653-41068673 GCF_001194135.2 Octopus bimaculoides | reverse complement strand
GGATACATTATTGATTAATTAGCTGTTATTTTTTATTAAACATTTAAAAAAATTTGAATAAAAAAAACCGTGGGAACTTAGTTGTCAATGCAATATATATATATATATATATATATATATATATATATATATATATATACATACATTTGTGTATGTATATATACATGATATGTATGAATATTCAGTATATACATATGTGTGTTTGAATATAAGTATGTATAAGTATGCATATAAGTCTAGACGTTTTCTCAAAAGTTGTAGATTCTAACCAAACCAGACAGACTACAGACTGCTTAGTTTGACCTCTAACTAGTCTCAATATGCGTTCAAAATTTACTTCTTAATATATATTTCATCTATCACATAATAGTTTTACTGCAATACCACACTAATAGCACTATTAATTTGTTTGGCTATAAACATAGATATCACTTTTTTATGGTTTATAATAATTTTCAATTTAACGATCATAACAATTATATCAATCATTGTATATAAAATATTTAAAAATAGTGAAAAATAAAATACTAAAAAAAAGCACCTGCGCAAAATTACATATGTAGATGGAAATCTACAGAATCGTGTAAATACGTGTAGGTTTGTGTGGGTAGGATGTTGTGAGTATGTTTTAGAGTGTGTGTTATTCATATATTTAGTCTCAACTTCCTGTATTCTGAAAGAAACTTCATAAAACCAGTATACATTGTATTGATTTATCAAAACACTCTTTTCAACTGAAGTTTTACTTTTTTATGACTTTATAACTATGGGACATATAATTTTTATGACCGTTAAATTACAAATTATTGTGGAACTTAAATAACGAAGTAAACATAGGTGTACAGTAATATGAAAGTTAATTATGATATTTAATAGTAGTGAATTTTTATGAGATAACTATTGCATTCTAAAACAAGAATTAAATTTTATCCAATGTAAATATGATCCAGTAACGGCATGGTCAACTCTTTGTAACGACGAGGCTACCAAATATCTCAATTTCTTTGTTTGAAATTTATATAAATATTTTCTGAATACAAGTCGACGTAGCACAGTGGAAACATGTAGTGTAAATATTGGAATATCATCACTATTTTTCCATATCCTACAGCATTTCATATGGATTTTTGGGCTTATAAGTCGACTTACCATTTTGCGCTGAAAATTCTGGTCTGAAAAATTCGACTTGTATGTCGGAAAATATATTATATCTAACCTTGAATGTCACTCCATTTATATACAGTATGTCTCTGTCCACTCACATACTGGATGAAACTGAACTAGTTGTTGTGACATACATGCCTTTCCAATTGATATTAGCGCTCATAGTGAAGGAAATCATCTTCAATAGAAAATCAGTATGGTTTGTCGAATTCGGACTCGAGTCAATAGTAAAATAAACAACTTGAAACAATACGTATTGATATAAAATATCTTCGCATATTACCAGTGTTTAAAATTTAGACAAACGATCGTTTCCATCACAAAATTTAATCGTCTCAGTTTGCATCATAGCTTTGAGAAAATCGAATGAGATCCGACTCTTATTGAGTACTCATACCTCGATGACGACAGAAGAGCTCATCGTATTTATAGCCTTTGTCAATGCATAGACATACAATTTTTATTATGACAAAAGAAAACGGGACCTTGTGACATTCATACCTTTCTGAGTGTTTAGCAAAGAAGTCAAGTATAATGTTTTGAATAAAAAAGACAGAAACTGGGTCAAACATTCAGATCTTGAATTTTTTTCCTCCCACTTTTCTCCGTCTTTCTTATGGTACAACAACAAAAGCAACAACAGTAACAAAATTAATGAGGAAAACAATACAGACGATTTCACACAATATAACTACTTCATATGAACAACTACTACAACATGGTTAACAATAGGGATGAGGACAGCAATAATAAAATGAAGAATGTGGACAAACATCGCATTATCATCACCATTTTAACCAGCAGCAGCAGTAGCAGCCAGAGCAGAAGCAGTATCATTACTACCGTCATCATCATTAGTTGCTGCAACAACAGTAAAAGTTACAAAACCAACATTGGCAGCACTATACCGTTACCACCTGCTCCACATGACTCTGTGATTGGAGTAAGAGTGAGAGAGAGGGGGAGGGAGAGTGAGGTGGGAGAAGAGACGGAGAAAGGGAGACCTGTGTCAACAGTGACATGTAGAGAATTCTAATCGTAAAATCCTGTCGGAATCGGTCAAGTGGAAAACTTGAATAATTTTATAGAATTTAGAAGGGTGAGAATATTAGGGGGTTGAATGAATAAAGGACTGAAGTGGATAAAGAAGAAGAAGAAGAAGATGTTGTCGTTGTTGATGTTTTTGGTGGTGGTGGTGGTGGTGGTGGTGGAAGAAGAAGAAGAAGAAGAAGAAGAAGAAGAAGAAGAAGAAGTTGTCGTTGTTCATGTTTTTGGTGGTCGTAGTGGTGGTGGTGGTGGGGGTGGTAATATTGTGACGATGATGATGATGATGGCGATGCAGATGAATGAAAAAAAGGCTGATCATCAGGAAAAAGGAGAGAAAACGTAACCTACTTAAGCCATATTTTGCGGCCAATGGTTTCATTGAATGCTGTATTTTGCTGCTGTTCATGACGTCGCCGCTTTTGCTTTTGTTCATTTTGCTTTTCTTATTGTTGCTGCTGCTACTACGGCTACTGGTGCTGCTGATATTGTTGTTGTTGTTGTTGTTACTGCTACTATTGCCCTTTTATAGTTACTAAAACAGTTTGCAAATCCTATAGTTACTCTTTTACTCTTTTACTTGTTTCAGGCATTTGACTGCGGCCATGCTAGAGCACCGACTTTATTCGAGAAAATCGACCCCAGGACTTATTCTTTGGATGCCTAGTACGTATTCTATCGGTCTCTTTTGCCAACCGCTAAGTTACGGGGAAGTAAACACACCACCATCGGTTATCAAGCGATGTTGGGGGGACAAACACAGACACACACACACACACACACACACACACACACACACACACACACACACA
>NC_068990.1:41064618-41065391 GCF_001194135.2 Octopus bimaculoides | reverse complement strand
ATATATATATATATATATACAACAGGCTACTTTCAGTTTCCGTCTACCAAATCCACTCACAAGGCTTTGGTCGGCCCGAGGCTGTAGTAGAAGACACTTGCCCAAGGTGCCACGCAGTGGGAATGAACCCGGAATCATGTGGCTGGTAAGCAAGCTACTTACCACACAGCCACTCCTACGCCTTAGGTAAACTTAGGTAAACTTGTTCAAATTTCCATCGAATGTATTCTACAATTTATGATAGTGTTGGGTGAAACCTATAGTACCCAGGGTTCGTAAAACAGCACCGTAAACTTTCCCTGTTGGTGCTGAGCCACCAGAACATAGAACACATCATACCATTCTCGCAGAACTGAATTCTGCAACGTAGCGAAACATTTGGCAATTTATACATCACTGCTCTATATTCTTATAGTGATGTTCTTACTGCTGCTACTGCTGTTACTACTCTTGCTGCTACTGCTACTACTACTACTACTACTACTACTACTACTACTACTACTACTACTACTACCCGTGTTATATTCATCCGTATGGATAGGGTCATTATAAAAGTTAATTATCATGATTACTCTTATGAAGTAGTATCAGCACAAAGATGCGAACTACAGACAGCACAGATTGACTCAACTATCACTAACTGTTAATAGAAATCCATCTTCATCGTTTCTTCAATCCTGCTCAAAAATCTGATGACAACCAGGAAATTTAGTATTTTCCTAAATGTATTTATTAATACTCTTGCAATATGGCCACTGTTGTTTCAGCTAAAC
>NC_068990.1:41059920-41063878 GCF_001194135.2 Octopus bimaculoides | reverse complement strand
AACAAATGGTAGTCTGAAGGAGCAAGGTCGGGAGAATAAGGTGGATGAGGAATTTTTTTCCAACCAAGCTCTTCGATCTTCTGTAATGTGATCTTTGCAGTGTGGAGTCGCGCACACTCCTTTTCGATTCACTAAAGCGGGTCATTTTTTCTTCAAAGCTTGATTCAAACCCTCTAATTGCTGACAGTAGACTTGAGCATTGATTGTTGCATTAGGTAGTAACAATTCAAAGTGAATTTCTTCTTTGCAATCCCACCAGATAGAGAGAAGAACCTTTTTTCCATGAAGTTCCCTTCTCGGTTGTGGTTGAGCTTTTTCTCTTTTATCAAGCCACTGTTTACGAAGTTTAACATTTCGATAGAAGATCCATTTTCCGTCACCTGTCACAAGTCTATCCAAAAAGGGTGAAATGAGTTCGCGAGAATGGAGAGAAGAGCAGATGTCAACTCGGGATTTGCGGTTGCTTTCCGACAGTTGATAAGGCACCCATTTTTCAAGTTTAGAAACCTTTCCAAGTTGTTGAAGATGACGATGAATAGTTGTATGGTTTGAACTAAGCTTTATTGCCAATTTTTCAACTGATAATGCAGGATTTCCTTCTAGTAATACCCCAATGAGTTTATCCTCAAACTGAAGTGGACGTCCTGTTCGATCTTCATCTGCAAGGCTGAAATCTCCCCTTCTCAATTTTGCAAACCATCTTCTGCAAGTTCTTTCATTCAAGCACTCTTTCCCATAAACTGAGTGTATGTTTCGAGTTGCTTCGGCTGCAGAGTTTCCTTTTTCGTACTCATAAAGCATAATGTACCTTAAATGCTCTTTGGATACTTCCATGTTAGAAAAGGTTTTACTCAAAGAAATTTTAATTCTATTATTCTGTAAAATAATATTTGATTAGTTTAAATGTACACAAATGCATAAAAATAATTTTTAATTCCATTAGACATTCTAAAATCCTATTAAATTTCATTCAATTTAAAAAAATGTAAAATTGGACAGAACTTATGGGATGACCTGAAAGAATCCAAGTTTCGCTCTTACAAGAGTCAAACAATGCCTATCATTGTTTTACGGCATCGCAACAGGATGGTGCACTTGCCATTCTGCCAAACGTATAGAAAAGTTGTTTAGAGATAAGGATATTAATACGTTGGGCTAATGGCTACGATTATCTTACCTGAACCCTGTAAAAGATAATAACTACAAATTAACTGATGTTCAGAGTGCTGATCATTGGGCGACGGCTTAAAATTGTTTGAAACGCTTTACAAATACTAGTTAACACTGCTCAGCTGCTCAAGAAATAAAAGCGGGGAAAATACGGATATCACAAATGAACATAATATTAATACAATGTGCCATTAGCAACAAACATTGTGAAACACTGGAAATTACAGCAAGGAAAATGCATGTTGAGTTTTGACTACCTCTATCAGAGTGGTATTGATAGATGGTTAAGCAATACTAGTTGGAAGAGGGTGTATATTTAAATGGCTTTAGTTTGTAGATGTGGGTACAAATGTGAGTGTAGGGGGTTCACGAATATCTTGCCTTCTAAATGATTGATTGGTGTGAATGATAATTGAAAAGTGATAAGTAGCTTCTATTGATCATTAATTCAAGTCTGGGTGAGGAGATTACTTCTGCTAAGGCTGGTGAAAATATGTGCAGATGATGACAGTATTGACATTTTAGAGTCTATTGTTTGATAGGTCGGGAGAATTAATGAATGAGCGCTTTAGTAGTTAGTAGTTGTCAGCTGTAAAGGCAGGTGGAATCAGGGGTGAAGATAGATAATGAAAGTAGATAAAAGATAATAAATTAGGGAGATATGAAAATAAATTTTAAAAAACATATATGTGTGTGTTTGTGTGTATAAGAGAGAGATGCATGCGCGCGCACAGATAGATATAATATCTACAATATTATATGAACGCAGAGTGCTGGAAGAAATGCTGCTAAATATAATGTACGACTTGCTAACGCTTCTGCCAACTCATCAACTTATTATTGTTCTATATTTAAGAGATGAGGAATTATGTACAATTTTAACAATATTTTCATTTGACGGATATTTGCCCTTATCTTGTTTGTTGTTAACACAACGTTTCGGCTGATATACCTCCAGCCTTCATTAAGTGTCTTGGGGAAAGTCGACCTCGGCGGAATTTGAATTCAGAATTCAGAAAGTAAAGACAATTCTACGAACATGAGAGTTAGGAACTGGAGAGGGAGGAGATTTGCTGAATTATTGCTCGTAAATTGTGATGTATAGCTATTTCTACAGATTATACAGGGATTGGACAAAATAATGGAAACACCTTAAAATTTCAAACAAATTTATATTAATATGGGGTAGGACAGCCTTTGGCAGAAATTACAGTTTGAATTTTATGGGGTATGGACTCGTACAAAGTTTGAATTGTTTCCAAAGGAATTTTCTCCATTCTTCAGCTAAAACAGTTTCCAGTTCTTGTAGTGATGATGATGGGAGATATCGACTCCTTACTCGTCTGTCTAAAATGCACCATAAATGTTCAATAATATTGAGATCTGGGGACAGTGGTGGCCAGATAAGATGTTCAACTTCTCTAGAATGTTCCTCGGGCCATTCAGTAACAACTTTAGCAGTGTGAATTGGTGCATTATCATCCTGAAAGATTGCGTTCTTCTCCGGAACAGTTTCGCAACCATAAAATGAATTTGGCCAGATAAAATGCTTAAATAGTCTTGACTGTTAATCCTGCCATGAACGGAAACAATTGGGCCGGCGGATTTCCAAGATATAGCCCCCACCCCGATCATCCCAGATCCTCCTCCATGTTTAACAGTTGGAAGAAGGCAGTCTGGGACCAAATTCTTCTTTTGGCTGTCTCCACACGTTTACTCGTCCGGTGGTCGGAAATAAGGTATAGGATGAAGTGTCCGAGAAAATAACATTCTCCCATTGCTCTAGAGAATTCTCAAATATATGCTTTAATATATTCTACACTGTCATTTATACTTTCAATCAGTTAGCAAATTCGAATGTACTATTTAGACAGTTGCCTGACATAAGTTAGTCTCTGATTTCGAGGTCAGAGGATTTCCACTTCCAATTCTTATCTTCATGCAAACGCATCAATTCTAAAACATATAATACACATACATTCATACACATAGATGTAGATATACCTACATATAGGTGGACAGATAAATAGAGGGAGAGATAGATAGATAGATAGATAGATAGATAGATAGATAGATAGATAGATAGATAGATAGATAGATAGATAAATAGATAGATAGATAGACACGATTGTATGTATATGTAAATATAAATGAATGCATATGTGTGTCTGCGTATATAGTTTTTGAAGATAAGCCATATGAGTAAATAAATTCTAGTAATTATATATAAACTGTAAGTTTAAAGTATATTTGGCGCTTAATTGCACTGTGGTTTTTATAACCCTTCGACACCAAGTGTATCACATATCCACTCACATACGCATAAATACTTACAAACATATATACATACATATAAATATACGTTATATGTATATATATATACTAATATATACTAATATATACTTTTGTTATTTACACCACCTGTCCTCGTCTGTTGTTATTTTTTGTATATTCTCCCATGTATATATATATATATACATATCGATAGATACATACATACATATATATATATATCCTGTCACTTCAGCAATGTAACTACACACGTGCTGTAGGCGATTTCTTTTCTTTCTTTGGATTTTTCCCTTTCTTCTTTCCGACGAAGAGCTTTGCTCGAAACTTCAAACTCTCTTTTCACAAGAGCCAAGCTAATAATACATTCCTTGTGTACATACTCTCGTTTATTTGAATTGACTATATATATATATATATATATATACTTACATAAATATACATATGTGAATGTAAATATATATGCACACACTCATATATATATATATATATATATATA
>NC_068990.1:41056718-41058990 GCF_001194135.2 Octopus bimaculoides | reverse complement strand
ATATATATATATATATATATTATACACAAACACACACACATGTACACACTTGTATCTATGTATAGCCTAAAAGCCTGTATATTTATAGATATTCTCTCTTTAGTCTATCCATAGTTCACCATGCTGTCTGCTAGACGAGACAGACACGTTCACGTGTGTTCACCACTTTCTATGTTGTAATGAATATTTAATAATTTTTATCAAATTTAATGAAAATTGATTAATTTTACCAATTCCCATAGAAATATTAAGGTGTGAGTAGCTCTCCTTTTTTAGCCTATCTCATCCTTGCAGCTATGTGAGTAATATTCTTTGTAATTAGGCTTTATTTATATAGATTTTGTCTACGTTGTTTGGTTACTTTATCAGTAGTCAACATTAAATTTAATAAAACAATAATTTCTATAATGTTTTTTGTTGGTTTTGTCTACTTTTGTTATCAATGATGTTGATGATGATGATGATGGCGACGACGACGACGATGACGAGGATGGCTATGATGATGATGACGACGACGACGATGATGATGATAAATGATGATGGTGGTGTAGGTGGTGATGATATTTATCTTATTCATATATTTTTCCAATTATTTGATGTTGTTGATCAGTATCATGACCTTATTTTTATATTGTCGTTGCTGGTCGCTTCATTGTTTTGTTCTTATTTCCTTTTTTCCAAGTTTTGATAGTATATTATTATTATTACTATTATTATTGTTACAAACTTTGTTATCATTATTATCAAAAATGTTATTATAGTAGTTACTGGTGCTGTTGTTGCTATTATTCCTGATTGTAGGTATCGTTGTTGTTTGCTGTTGTTGTTGCTGCTCCTGTTGTTGTTGATGTTGCTGTTGTTATAGCAGGGTGCCAGACTAAATACTTTAAAATATTTCATTTTATTCCTCAATGAACTCAAATCCCGTTTGGGTCGATTTGTTTTCCACGTGTCTGAGATCGATATAACGCACAGAGAGATACAGACATACACAAATATTTATAAGTATGCATACACAACCACATACATGCTCACATACACATATACACACAAGATGTATCGATAATAATCTTGCGCGAATCAATTTACTCCAGCCTTTCCCAAGCATAATTTGGGCAACAATCCAAAGTTACATCTAGCTTTCAAATTAATATTTTCTGTTTGTCTTGTGGTTCTTCATAGTGTAGTATGTTGAAATGACAGTGAAGCGAAGTAATCAACCCATGTCCTTTCTAATCAGGTGCTTTACACATTTGACTTTTTGTTGGCACTCCGTCGCTTACGACGACAAGGGTTCCAGTTGATCCGACCAACGGAACAGCCTGCTCGTGAAATTAACGTGCAAGTGGTTGAACACTCCACAGACACGTGTACCCTTAACGTAGTTCTCGGGGATATTCAGCGTGACACAGTGTGACAAGGCTGACCCTTTGAATTACAGGCACAACAGAAACAGGAAGTAAGAGTGAGAGAAAGTTGTGGTGAAAGAGTACAGTAGGGTTCGCCACCATCCCCTGCCGGAGCCTCGTGGAGCTTTAGGTGTTTTCGCTCAATAAACACTCACAACGCCCGGTCTGGGAATCGAAACCGCGAGTCCGCTGCCCTAACCACTGGGCCATTGCACCTCCACTCACATTTGACTTTTTACATAGACGCGTTTGCACAATTGTGTGTGAATCTACGTATTTATGTATGTATGTCATTATTCAGTTTTATTTCAAGGTTTCTTGCCAATAGGAAAAGAACCGGCTTCAAACCTAGATGCAAGTCTTCTTCATTGCAATTTTAACAAGGTTCGTATGTATGTATATATATATATATAGATTTGTATGCAATCTTTATGTATGTATTCTCATGCACATAGTTGCATATCTAGACATGCTCGTATGTATGTACGTATTTGTATGTATGTATGTATGCATGCATATATGTGTGTGTACCAATGTATCGATCTACTTGTATGCATATGATAATTATATACACATACATATATGTGTTTGTGTGTGAATGGTAGAAAACACAGACCTAAAGTTACACATAATGAAATATATACATACACGCGTATATATACATTCATATATAGGTATAGAACGGTCTTCTGCACAGTTTCAGTCTGTCAAATTCACTCACAAAGCATTAGTCGACACAGGGTCATAGTAGATTTTCGTTCAACGTGTTGTGTAGTGGAACTGAAACTGAAACCTCGTGATTATGTGTATATTACCTGCTCCAGTATATATATAACTATATATATATATATATATATATATAT
>NC_068990.1:41049981-41056652 GCF_001194135.2 Octopus bimaculoides | reverse complement strand
AACTATATGTAACTACATATATATATGCACGCTCGCACACACACACACGCACACACACACACACACATACACACACGCTCACACACACACACACAAACACACTCACATATATACCTTGGACGTTCTACGTTACTCCATTTTGGAATCTAGGCTATGTGTCCGTAAGAAGCCTGCGAAGCTTTTAATCGCATGGGACCAAATCAAACTATTTTAAATTGTGTGTGTGCATGTGAGTGCGTGTGTGTATGTTTGCATACAGATAGATAGATAGATAGATAGATAGATAGATAGATAGATAGATAGATAGATAGATAGATAGATACTCATGCTTTATTTTCCATGCATCATTTCGTTCGTACATCATATTACACTCTATATATATACATTCTGTATGTTCATATTGCTGTTGGTGTTTATGTGTTTGTTACTTTGTAAAAAAAATTTGATATTGGGTCTGAAATTTAGCAACTCTCGAAAAGTAGATATCGCCGAACTTAGAAATAGAATGAAATATGTAGTGCTGCCGATATTTTTTTCTTAATCCCTCCAAGACATTGATCAAATGTTGTCACAGTCTAACCACATATGTCACTGATGTATGGTTTCTCTGGTTTCGTTTTTTAGGTTTACTAAAGGTCTTTGCCGAATTGAAGCTAATCAAAGTGATAACGGTTTTTTTTTTCGTAGGCATTTACTTGCACGTGTTGGTATATACATGCGTTCATGTAATAACCCTTCATTATACAACTAAGTACTTGTGATTATGGTTTTATGTATGTACGTATGCATGATATCTGCAAATATGACATTTTGGGTACATGGATATACCAGGCGACACAAAAGGTCAATTTTTGTAATGCTTATAAATATTCTCTCAACCGCTTGGCTTTGGAGAATGTTTTGTTCAGTATACTTATAGAAGATATAAGTGAGAATCTATAGAATATAAAAGCTTCAAGTTTCACATTAGTGTACCATAGGTGTTTCCTTTATCCACAATTTTACGAAAAGAATTCATTTCTTCTAAGCTACTGGACAATACAGCAGTGAATTAATCTTGTCTGTCCTCTAAAACAACGAAAGTTCTATTGTTTGCACCTTCCAGAGGAATTGCTTCTTTCAGAGGAATTCCCTTTAATATTATTACATATTCTGGTTTTTCGTATGACCGTCTGTATAATCCCACCTGCGGCTGGTTTTCTAATTTGCTTTCGTAACAACGTCATGTGTCATGGGTAGGTAGTATTTTGTGAACATTTTGGGGCAGCAGCTAATAATTTGGATGTTATCGCCTACATTAAAACGGCACAGTCAGCATGTTCTATCAAATGGTAAACAGCTAGAATCATCTTTATCTTTTATTAATCAGATATTTAGTAACTAGTATCAGGCATTATGTTTAGTATCTCAAATAATGGCACTAGCACCGGCACAACAAATGCATTATGGGATATGATCTCACCAAATCTGGACACCTCTTAAATAATTCACAAAGACTAATGAAGTATGTATTTATCACTCTAGCTTTACTCACAGTACAGATTTAACATATTGCCACCAATTCCGACTTGTAGCATTCGTCGTTGTACGGAAAAATGTAATGTACGTATGTCTGTCTGTCTGTCTGTCTGTCTGTGTCTGTCTGTCTGTATGTATGTATGTATGTATGTATGTAGGTAGGTAGGTAAGTAGGTAGGTAGGTAGGTAGGTAGGTTGGTATGTAGGCAGGTGTTTTTGTATGCATATTCGTGTATATTTGAATGCAATGTCTCTTTAATATTTACATCTCCTAACTTTAATAAAAGACTCCGTCAGTAGTGAATCCATTTCCGGTGGACAACCGTCGCTATTGTTTAAAAGTAACACTTCTATGATATCATGCATATTTTCACAGTGTTGCTGTCAAAGTGAACCTGCAGTATATACAAACCGACTTATCGATTCCCTTTGATCTTTATGAAAGCCAACATTGGTGCTCAAACAAAATGTGACATAAATAAATACCCCAATGGTTATATGTATAAATGTAAAACAATGATCTGGCTAAAGGATTTTTAAGTTCCTCATTAGTTGTCCATTAACATTTTCTTTCTCATTTATTTTAGATGTCATATGTTCGCCTGACGGACGAGTAAATTCCATTGTATTGCCCGTGCTTTTATATCCTGTCTCAGAGGGATATTTACGGTACATTTGCATATATTTGCATTTACGAACGTTTTCATCAGTACATCCGACCAGTATTCTTCGCTGCTATGACTGTGTATCTACACTTCATGCCGCTGTTAATTATTATATATTATTTTCGTTGTTTATCCTTTCTATGAAATGCCTTGCATGATGTTTCTAAGACTTTTAAAGCCTTTCAGAGTTTGAAATTACATGCCATTTTGAATTTGATATTAATCAGTATTTAAAATCGTCAAAAACCAGCTTTCTTACTTCACATAAATTCTGTCTGTGTATATGCCATGTAAGTGTATAATGTATTTGCTGTGTATATTTTGTCCCTGCATAGTAAAAACATTCCGCTCATACTTAAAAGTGTTGTACAGTCATTACTTAACGGTAGGGTATTCTGCCCTGTCAATGTAACATTCTTCAGTTTACAGTCGCTATATTTATTATGCAATCTGTAGTGTTGGGCTCGAAATCTGTTTTTATAGGTAGTCGTGATATGATTAACGTTTATTGAGAAGCTCTAAACCTCTTCTCATACCATTTTGCTCGTGTATATCCAATCTTTCCGCCAGTTCAGATTGGTAATTGATATCAGGTCTTGACTACAGCTGGCAGTATGGAACTAAAATCCATATTGAACTGACTTTACTTTATTCTTATTCATTTACTTAGGTGGAATTTTCTGATCTGGAAACTTCTGTTCCTCAAAAAGTTTAATCGTGCACATACACAATAATAGCATACGCGGTGTATTTTAGAAGATAGATTGTTAAGCTTGACATCAACCCGTGAGGTTTATTCTCACTGAAATTGCCATTTTGTCTTTCTTCGATTATGAGGTGGCAGTTGTCTAACTTATTTTAGTTAATATCTGTCATAAACTTATTATTAGTTAAATCATTAGTCGTTTTAAACTGCTAAATAGTAGCAAGGGACTTTCGAGTAATATTTATGTTTATTTTTAAAGCTGCATCCATAGCTGTCTTTGATTAAGTAACGGTATTTTTTTTAATTGTAATATATCACCCTAAAAAACTGGAGAAATATAAATGTTTATATATTCATAGATTATTATCTTTTCGTGTTTAATTCGAGAAAAGAGTAGATTGTTTAAGTAAATACAAAATTATTCTCAGGTGACTAAATAATATTTTATGGATGCAAAGCGGCGAGCTGGCAGAAACGTTAGCTCAACGGGCGAAATGCTTAGCGGTATTTCGTCTGTCTTTACGTTCTGAGTTCAAACTCCACCTAGGTCGGCTTTGCCTTTCATCCTTTCGGGTTCGATAAATTAAGTACCAGTTGCGCACTGGGGTCAATTAATCGACTGGCCCCCTCCCTAAAAATTTCGGTCCTTGTACCTATAGTAGAAAAGAATATTTTATGGATGTGCCTAGCTCAGTGGTTATAGCATCGGGCTCACAATCATGAGGTAGTGAGTTCGATTCCCCGACTGGCCTGTGTGTTGTGTTCTTGAGCTAGACACTTTATTTTACAATGTTCCAGTTCACTCAACTGTAGAAATGTGCTGTAACGTCACTGGTGCGAAGCTGTATCGGTGACGTGGAGAAGATAGGATGGAATGCATGGGCGACTGCTGGTCTTCTATAAACAACCTTGTCCAGATTTGTGCTTCGGAGGGTAACTTTCGAGGAGCAATCATATGGTCATTCATGATCGAAGGGGGTCTTTACTTTAACAACATTGTCAGAAAGATGGTTACTTGTCGAAGAGTTATATGTTCTATGCAATTAACAGTAACGTTTTGATCCTTCCAACGTATCTCACCTTTATCTATGGTCCATGACAATTTCACACTGTCTTTCACAGAGCATTCATCTCATCCACTCAAATATGCTATGACCGAAGCCTTACGTTCGGTAACATAACTACGTTACGAGTTTTAAAGTTATTTTTCTGGAAGTTGTTGCCTATTGTGAGTATTCCAATGCTTTCATTTGTATTTGGATGCTACAAGGGTATCACCACCACCATCACTTAAGTGACTGCAACGATTCTTGCCACCACCTGTATTACTACTAATTAGTATAACTGCTGCAGCTGTTAGTGCTGCTGCTCTAACATAGTTAAGTTCTGAGGCTGCAAAAACAAGGTGGGCTATCATAGCTGACAAGGAACTCACGAACTCTTTAAGATCTGCAAGTAAACAGGAGATCTCTGGAAATTCATGATGTCTGTTTCTCCCCTAATTCTTTTAACTTTCATACTTTTCGACTGTCCTCAACAGCTTCTCGTTCTTCTGTGATCCTAATTTCTTCTCCATTGTCACAAGGTGACACTAAACGAAAAGGGATCTCAACTTTTTAGTCATTGGCATCTCGGACGTTGGTTTAAAATCAGAGATTAGTCCTTCGGTCTTTCTTGCATCTGCAAGTAGTGATGCGAGTGTCGGTGCACTAGCAACACAGCTTCTGCGACATGTTGCTGTCATTAGATCTCTTGTTGTCCACCGTTCTGGGTCCTTCACTGTTTCACTACTTCCTCAGGACATGAATCCATCAAATAGCTCTTACTGCTTCACATGTAGTGGTTAAGCCTTCTACTTCACACGTCCTACTTATGGCCTTTCCTTCCACTCTCCACAACTGGCACAACTCCACAAAAGCTTTATAAAGTTCGGATGCCGTTAGCACATTTATGATCATACACATCCTTGCCGACCATACATCGTTATTCGGTATTTGACATGCGTGACCCACATTGTTACATAATTGTCACAACGAGCCAAAGTCAACGCTGTTGCCAAATCCTATACAAATCCTATAATCGTGAATCTTGCATTATGATAATATATGTGTGTGCGTGTGTATGTATGTATGTATGTATGTATGTATGTATGTATGTATGTATGTATGTATGTATGAATGAATGAATGAGTGTATGTATAGCATGTCGCCTCGTCACAATCTCGGCCTTGAAAAATCAAGCAGACACTCTCTTATGTTGTGCTTCAGGCAGTGGAAGCCCCATCTTTCCACTCAACAGCTAGGATTTGTAGATGTTTTTTAAAGAACAATTGAAAATCTGCTCCCTCCCGCGAAGCAAAGTTCAGTCACCTACTTCCTTTCGCGCTCCTAAATAAAAGAATCAGAAAAGAAAGCATTTGTTTTGCTCACGTGTTTGTTCCACATCGTCCTTCTTTTCTTCGTTTATTTATTCGTATTGTAAACCCCTTTATTGCTAGCAATACAAATAATCTATTTGTTGGGGTTTTTTTCCGTTAGAATTTTTACTAATACTGATTGTACTTACCATGATTCAAAAATTTGTATTTGAAGATGTATTTCCCTGTGAAAATTGCATTATTTTCTTTGTATTTTCTTAAAAGTGCAATGCCTGTGTTATCGTGTTTATATGTTTTTCGATTGATTTTTTTTTCTGTTGAAAATTTAAGGGCATATCCTGTGTATTAAATGCCTGCCGGCAGAAAAAGGTTTCTTAGCAGAATTGGAGTGATTTTTCTCAAATGTGAAAAGAACAAGAAATAAAAATAATACTCAAACTCTGTATCAACTTAATCCACGCGAAAAATTCCTTTAAGCCGAGCATATAATCCAATGATATTTAAAATGTGTGCAAACAAATGTGTATTTAAATTATACAACTCTTATGATAATGATGATAATGATGATGACGACGATAATAATAATAATAATAATAATAATAATAATAATAATAATAATAATAATAATAATAATAATAATAATACTTTCTACAATAGGCACAAAGCCAGTAATTTTAAGGTTAGGGAACCGGTCGATTACATTGAGCCAGTGCTTAACAGGTACTTTATTCTATCAACCCCAAGTTGATGAAAAGCAAAATTGACTTCGTGGGTATTTGAACTCAGATCGAATCAGAATAATAATAATAATAATAATAATAATAATAATAATAATAATAATAATAATAATAATAATAATAATAATAATAATAATAAGAAGAAGAAGAAGAAGAAGAAGAAGAAGAAGAAGAAGAATAATAATAATAATAATAATAATAATAAGAAGAAGAAGAAGAAGAAGAAGTAGTAGTAGTAGTAGTAGTAGTAGTAGTAGTAGTAGTAGTAGTAGTAGTTTAGGAAGTACGGAAGAATATGGAAGGTCTGGCAAGAGAAAGGAAGGAATTATAAGGGCGAAAGAACGGCAATAGGGACGAGAATGAATGGGGGGGAGAGAGAGAGAGAGAGAGAGGAGAAAATAGAGGGAGAAGGAGAGAAAAAGGATGAGAAAAAGCGTGACAGGGGAAATAAATATGGCTGCAGAAAGAGCGGGAGAGTAGAGTTCTTTTTAAAAAGCAAGGACAGAGAATATGAGAAATAAAGAGAAGAGGATGAAAAACATATAAACACGATAACACAGGCATTGCACTTTTAAGAAAATACAAAGAAAATAATGGAATTTTCACTGGGAAATACATCTTCAAATACAAATTTTTGAATCATGGTAAGTACAATCAGTATTAGTAAA